>NC_066874.1:23109937-23409937 GCF_022985175.1 Labeo rohita | reverse complement strand
GGCAGGTCTTACTTTTTATCGGGACAAATCCAGTCTCCGTCGCTAACGCGAAAACTCTTTCCCGACATGTTCGTCCTCTCAGCTGCCCCCGCCACAAATCCGCCAGAGAAATGAAGAAAGCCTTATGAGTATTAATATGTATTTATTACACCAGCACTAGTATTTAAACCTACAAGTACAGCAAAAACAACACTTTACAGAGTGAGAAAGAGCGTATGCAGGAATACGTTTGCTACCGAAAGACACATGGGCTGCGTCTCATAATCTAATTGGCTCCCTATCTAGGTGCATGGTAGGCGGGACCCAGACGCCGAGTGATGCTGTCTAGATAGGCGGCTCGCTAGATTTTGAACCACAGCCACAAACTTGACGTGCAGCAGTACTAGCTTCCATTACAGACGTGCAATGAAGTCTAATTAGATTTATTTCTAAAATAATTCAATTTGTCTAAACTACGTGTGACAGCTCAAACAGATGATCATACTCCTAACTGCCAAAAATAGACCCTACACATTCGTTTTAATTCCCTGCGTCATTTCCTTATGGGCCATTTATTTTTCAAAGGCCCCAAATAATAAAATAAGGCAAGAGAATAACAAAGAAAACAAAATATTTTGCCGAAATGCAGTATCAAGTAATGATGATATAGTATTCTGCATATGGACATCCTAAGTAGAACTAAAGACTGCTAAAATTACAACGACTTAGCTACTCTGAAAATAAATAATTAAATTCGCGATTAGTGCATAATTAGACATAATTTTTAAGAAGATAACATTAGCTGCCAGAAAAGTTACATAAATTTCTGTGCTTTTAAAACATGTTTTCAGCACTAGTTTCTTCCACAAGGTTTATATAGGCTAAATCTGTATGTAAGTTCGACTTCTTTTTATGGATGTAGTATTGTACTAAATAATTGCATAATGTATTGTTAGGCTATTTGAAACACATCAAAGACACATATGTCTACAATACACAGTAATATAGACATTATTTAATCTCTGATTGTGAACCTGTGCTTTAAATACATCCACTAGATGGCAGATTGTGTTCATCACACAACAGTCTGGAGAATTGGTACATTTGGCAGCAACTAAGTCTGTACTCACTACAGGCTTGTTCCCATGTTAACATTTACACATGCATCACAGAAAAGAGTAAAAACCACAGACCTACATGCCATTGCCATATGTGAGGAACATGCAGATATCTACAGACATATTGTGACACATCTCCAAATCTTTCCTTTCAAATGCCACCCTTATGCAATGCCTCATTCGTTGCGCCAACATTTTGCAGACCTTGGTTCGGTTCGGCATGAAGGCACACGCGTTGCTGGGCCAGATGGAGTTGAGACATCCCTCCCACTGTGAGTTCTCAGTCCTGCAGGGACTTAGATAGGACCCATCCTTGCTGGTGCTCACCAAGCTAAGCCTGTCCTCCATTCTCTGCCAAACTCACGCTGTTTCAGAGGTCTCTAGCACAGCTGGTGCATTGCTTATGAGTCAGAATGCCCACATTGTTTTTCAAGTGGAGGTGTTTAAAAATATCTGATGCCCACATTTTACCATGGCTATTTACATAAACATGTTTTTGGATGGACAGTTTTTTGATGGATATTACATATAAATGTGAAATAACTGAATGCAAAAGTCATGCACATGACAAAGCCTTAATGGCAGAGTTTATTTAGCATTTACGCTTTCTTAGCTCACACCCTTATATCAAATTGACTTCGTAAAACAGCCCCAGCCAAGAAAAGATATGTAAATGTATTAAGATTAGCTTTCCTTTCTACCATGTTTGTGTATGTGTGCATAAAAAGGACAAATACACTTTTCTGCAGGAGCTCATTGAAATGAAAACAAGAACTCGGATTATGAATAATACATTTCTTTATCAGTAGAATCATGAGAAAGAACACACTCTTCTGAGAGTGCTTTTTTTTGCTATTTAAAAGCTCAAAATAGTCCAGCAACACTTTTCGGCATCCTAATGCTTCCCCTAACCTAGTGCTTTTAAACAATCAATGATAATGTGTTGTCAACACAACTAACATCCATAATCGATCATAGTCGCAAATGAGTCTTTGGGCCTGCAAATGTCACTGTCCAGTCTAGTTCTTACTTCGGATGTTCCACTCAGGTGCTTTTTTGACAGTGAAGGGTAGCCAACGGAGGTTTGAATCCCTATATAAAGCCACCTGGGATTTCTGGATCTGACAGATGGTGGAAGCTATTCCTGATGGAAGGGGGGTTGTGTTACTTTGACACGTTGGTTTAACATCATAATAATAAGCTAATAACGGAAGCTTGTATTCCCCCACGCACCTATACAAGAAATGATTCCGTCCTTGTGCAATTCAAGGAAGTTCTCAGAGCAGCTGCTCTTGTCGAATCAAAAGTGAGACAGCTGAGAACAGCAACAGAGATCTTTTGGTTTGCATGAGTGGACGGCGAGGTGCTGTCAGCTTGCTGTGCTCTTATGTAAGAGGTGAGGAGTAGCTCAGGAAAGCTGGCTGCCAGCTGTGCTGGTATTTGGATGAGAGCTCCTGCCTTGTCACCTCATTGTAATCTCTCTAATGCATATTCATTGTCAATGCATGGGAGCACTTCTCATTCAGAAGGTCATCCGCAGTGGGGCTCCATTGCAATGGTTTTTTGCGCGTTGAATAAGTCAGAGGGAGGACAGCGACACTGGATAAATATTCTCATCTAGATGAGTGCTATCATGTCTTCATTTCTCTTCTCAGAGGTGACCTCACGCTCGAAAGCTGAACGGATAATAATGTCATGTACAGTGTAACGTAAAGTGACATTGCATAACATAAGGCATCCTGCTTTAACGTGATGCTTGTGAGGTGAGAAAATTGCATGTCCTGTGTCATAACAGTACATTATACAGGGAGGTGAAAAAAAGGTGAGCTACCATTTATTAAAATATCATATTTTAATATAACAGTACGTCATGCATCCAGAGGTAGCTAAATTTACTTACCTTATGTCATTTTAAATTTGTATGAAATTCTTTTAAATTAGACCATCTAATTACAATGAGTAGTATAGGGTAGAGTGGAGAAAAGTTAAACATGTTTAGAAAAATCATCATAGTTTTAGTGACAATGACATGAGTATGAAAGTATGAAAAAATGTCCAGTGTTTTCATGTTAAATTATAAGATTTTAAAGAGATTTAGATTTTAAACAAAAAATTTATTTGTACCAAGGGGATATTTTACCCCACCTATGGGGAAAAACACCCCCATGGGTGAGGTAAAATGCCCCCCCAGCTTTAAACATTTACAGCAAAATCAGAGTACAGGCAGTTTTAGCTTAAAATTAAAAATAATATAATCAATTATTACGAGTTACAAAATTATAATAGCCTATGTGAAACATTTTGTTAGCTGATGCTAACTGGCTAGCTAACCAGCTACCTTATGCTAACTTGAGGTAATTTTTAAATATAAAATCCAAATTTTTTTATTCAACCAACTAGTTAACATACATTTAATGGAAAAACAAAGGATTTAATGTTCAAAACAGAGTAACTACAGTAATTGCCCATTGCCTCCTAGGGGCGTTTTACCCCACTGACTATGTTTGAGAAAAAAATTATGTCATTCTGGAAACGTAATTATATATATTTTTAAATAACGCATACGCCCTATCTGCAGGCCCTACTGTTTTCGTATCATATATAACTGTGATGTTCTACAAAACAACAAGCTTTAAAACACTTTTTTTCTTACTGCTGAAAATTAGATCTTTTACTGTGAAATCCGTTTTCTCTCCGGTACATCACCAGTGTAAGCTTCATGGTGAACACCTCTATATCACTCTTGTCAACACAGTCCATAGTTACAATAAAAAATGTATCTTGATTTGATCTTGTGGTTATTTTGGGAAAAACAGTAGGGGGGCATTTTACCCCATTCTACCCTACAACACATGCAGTGTTTTTTGTTTTTGTTTGTTTGTTTCTTGAAGTCAAGTGATAGCAGTTTTGTGACTGGAACTTTGTTATTTAGTTTGAATGAGTCTGAATCATGAATGAATCATTAAAGGGTTAGTTCACCCAGATGAAAAGTCTGTCATTAATTACTCACCCTCATGTTGTTTCAAACCTGTAAGACCTTCGTTCATCTTTGGAACACAAATTAAGATATTTTTAATGAAATCTGAGAGCTTTCTGACCCTGCATAGATCTCAAAGCAACTGAAACATTCATACGGCCCAGAACGTTGTTAAAATAGTCCATGTGACATCATTGGTTCAACCATAATGTTATAAAGCTACGAGAATAATTTTTGTGTGCAAAGAAAAAATAAATAATGATTTTATTCAACAATTTCTTCTCTTTGCGTCAGTCTCTGCACCAACATTTTAGGGTGAACCCTTTATGGCCAGGTTTGGGAACTGGATAAACGGATTCAACTGTTAAAAAGATTTGACTCAAAGAGTGTCCTAGATTTTGGTCTGGACATCACACAAAGTGTGCCATCACATGGCATCAGAATATATATATATATGACAGTCCCAGTCCTTATTGACTTTTATTATAGTGAAAATAATGGCCAGTAATTCACCTTTTTTGTCCTGTGGGGGAATCATATAGGTTTTGACAAACATTTGCATCACTAACTTGACTCACTGTTTTAAAGTTAAATATGTACTATACTACACATGTAATTTTGTTTTGGTTAAAATTAACAAAAAAGTTTTTTGATCAAATACATGAGACAACAGTGTTCAAAACTGTCTCCTTTCCTTACATTGATTAGCAATGGTAAGCTTATAAAAAATATTTATAATTTGAAGTGTCAGGTATGATTTTGCGAGAAATTGACGTCATTCATCAGTTTAAAGCCTCTAGTCTTCGCGTGGTTCACATCTGTAAACAGAAAGAAGAAAATGTTATTACTATATGTCTGTAGCTTGTTCTTAAAACAGCGGCTTAGAATTTAAACTTTTCGATGGCTGCTTTTAAAGTTCTAAATTGTCGCCATTGTTAACATTTAGTGCACCTGTTGTCAAAACTTAGAACCCTCAAACTGTGAAGTCGCCAGTCAAAGCCACAGAAGCCTGTGCTAAAATGAGAGTAAATATCAGCATGGCTTTTAAAAGGTGGTGACAACTCCAATAGCTGGAGGAATTAAAGACTGATGCAGATGTTTTTTTTCCAGCTGAACAGGTAAAGATATTTCAGTGGCTCAACAGGTAGCTAGCTATTACTTGTGCACTTGTTTGTTTGATTCAGATAGGTATTGAACTTCCTTTGTTGTTTTTTCTTGTGTTTCTATGGCCATTGAAGCAAATTACACTTATTTTCTACCAGATATGTGCGTGAGAGAGCAGTTCTAGTCCATGATTCGTGTGATCTGATCTGACTTTGCAATTGTTAGAATTAAACGGCAGTAACATGATTTATTTTAAAACATTTATTTGGTCAGAACAAAAGCGGCAGATATGTTACTTGCTTGTTCAGATGACATTTTTGGAATATAGGCTATGCCAAATATTTATATTGTATATTAGACATAAAAAATCATGGGTCAATCATGTTACATAATCAAAGTTATTTCTATCTTAAAATGCGTGAAAACACACAACTACAATTTTCCATTATCATATTTATTGATTGTGTTTCAGTTTTTTCATGACACCCACTTGTAAAATCCATCCCCATTTGATGGCTAGAAAAATATAATGTGAAGAGAATGCTCCCACCTGTATAAAACTATTGTTCTACAATCAGATCTAGTGTTGCACAGATAAAGCGTTTTACAGATTGAAAGGCAATCTCCTATAACAACATGTGCCCTCGTGCCGGTGAGACTGAGCAAAATGCAATATCCAAACCCTCGTTCCCAAACAAGGCCAACGGATCGACTGCAGTCATAATTCAAATGTTTCTGTCAGGGCTGTCACACAAGTTCTTGTGTAATTGGAATGATTCACTTTCGGGAACCACTTCAAAAAGAAGTGAAAATCGATACTGTGGAATATGAAGCATCCTTACTCAGACAACTCGGGGAACACATTGACGCATCGCAACCTCCTCCTCTCCTTCTCTCTTCATCCTTTGCTCTGTCTGGCACAACATATGTTTGTCAAATCCTTAGTTCTGTTTTAATGAGTGTTCGTTTGAATGATTCACTGTTGTTACACTGAGGAATATTACACTGAGACTTAAAGGCTAATGTCATTTAGCAACGGCATAGTATGCTCTAATGAATTTACTGTAATTTTGCATAAGGATATTTCATCATAATGTGTCTTTCCCGAACTCTGCACATACAAATCTATAGTCCAATATGGCATAAAAGGTTCAGAGAGCACATTAACCTGAATTAGATTCTGTACTGCGCATTATATATTGAACAGTCCCTCATCAATTATGTAAACCATACATAAAATCTTTGCCTCTCTTCAATCAAATATGAAAAACAGTTGTTTGCCTAATTTAGAAGAGATCATTTTAGGGCGAAGTAGCATCGTCTGAAGGCTCCCAGTTAAGCCTTTTCCCCAGATTGGTTCATCATCTGGATCCGACAGGGCTGATTCAGTCAGTGATAAACGTGATAGGTGGGAATTTGTCCCATTACACTGACAACACTTGATAAATGCCTTGTAAACAACAAGTCACAGCTGTTAATGTATCATAATAATCCTAGATTAGGAAGAGCTGGCCAGGCCAATCAATGCAATTAAGCTCTGACAGAGCCAGCTCATCCACATGGTGCTTGCGATCGCATGCAAATAATCGCAATGGCGCGTCATCTTAATTCGCAGCAACAGGTTAACGGCATAAAATAGCATTTTAAGAGGTTCAGCGTCAAATTCAGCTCGGCGCTGAGTCGTTCCGTCGGAGTTTCTGCCAAAACTGTCCTTTAAAACCAAATTACAGGTGACATTTCAGGGTGTCTGACCATCGGGTCGCTGAGGTAACTCTTAGCTTCATTGCCACTCTGCATAGTCATGCCCCATTGAAAACCATCCAGAGTGTCTCCTTCAATTCACATCCAAATCTTATTTTTAGCTCTCAGGACATTTAACTGATGTTTTCTGGAGGAATATCTCAACTCCCCTGCAGTCTGGCCCTGCCATTATCAGAGTGATGGTCAATTGAGATGATCAATTTGCATAATGAGGCGTTAAATTGGAGCCAGTTTAGCCACCTTCCCCCGTATCCAGCAGCTTTTACCCTGCGGATGGGGCATGGAGGCAGACGACGGTCTGGTTATCCAGCACTGGCGTCAGTCTGCTAGTCTCCTCCTTGAACGCTATTGCAACTGAAGACCAAATGACCACTTTAACATATTAATGTAATGGATGAAACTGGCAGCAAATTGATTCCCTCGTGTCAGTAGAATAAATCCTTCACTCCCGCTTTAAATGCAAGACACAGTTAATACATTCAACAACCTAGATGCTTATCGGTATCATACTTGGATAGTGTCGGGTAATTGCTTTGAAGAAGATCACGGAATAAAAACACTTTTTAAACTTTTGATAAATATCTTCATATATCTAATTAATATTCCCTGAGAGCTTCTCAGCGATAACATCATCAATTTTGTAGACTGTTAAACAGTGAAAACGTTACGTTAGCCTTACTAAGCTGGATAAAGCCCTGCCGGTGCAGTTGAGCGTGTTGACCCCTTAAGACGCCACGGCAGAGGATTTATAACAGCACATCAGTGACACTGTGATTGATGCTGGAAGATTTTGAGGGACAGCTGGCTCACGATAGAGCCATCAGTGTTCTGTTCCTTGTCATCTCATACAGCTGTTGTTAAGATATCTTCTGCCCTCAACACATATAGTACACTGTAGCTCCTGGACGTGGAGGACGTATGACACATACACAATGCCTTCTGCGTGGTTAACGGCATCAGTGCCACCACTTTATGTATGCAGTGACACTGCATTAAAGAATTAGTTCACTTCCAGAATGAAAATTTCTTGATAATTTACTCACCCCAAGTCATCAAGATGTTCATGTCTTTCTGCAATCGCAAAGAAATTAAGGTTTTTGAGAAAAACATTCCAGGATTTTTCTCCATAAAGTGGACTTTGTTGGGGATCAATGGAGCTGAAGATCTAAATTGCAGTTTCAATGTAGCCTTAAATGGCTCTACATAATCCTAGCTGAGGAATAAGATTGTTCATTTTCTTAAAAACTTTTATACTTTAACCACAAATGCTCATCTTGCACTAGCTCTGCGATGCACATGCATGACTTCATGCATTGGAAAGTCACGCGTGGCTAGTTCTTTGTGTGTGTACTTTGGTTAAAAAATAAAGAAAGGGTGAAAAACTCAAAATCATTCAACATCGTTGTTTTACCTTTTTTTGTAAAGAGTGTTTGACTTTCTTCACGTTCGCTTTGTAAACATTGGGTTGGTACTTCTGGCTACGTCACGCATGTGTGATTATGTAATGCGTGAAGTCGAGCGAGTGCAAGACAAGCATTTGTGGTTAAAAAGTGTACAAATTTGTGTTTTTATTAGAAACTGACCGATCACAAGATAAGACCCTTATTCCTTGGCTGGGATTGTGTAGAGCCTTTTGAAGCTGCATTGAAACTACAGTTTTAGCCCTTCAACCCATTTATCCCCACCAGAGGTCGCATTAACAGAAAATTGTCTGTCATTGACAGAATTTGTTTTATCAGTGACAGAAAAATCTGTAGGCTGTCCATTACTTTGACAGATTATACTGAGTGTAATCTATTGTAAATTGTAACTGTAATTCCCACCCCTGTCCAGTTGGTGGCGAGTGCGCTCCAGTCTGGCAGCAGGGCACGGGATCCAAAACAAAAACGAAACTGTCACGAATGTTATGCGTTTGATTATGCGAAGGCGAGTAACGAGCAGCTACAATGATCTATCACGCCACATTAAAGAGCGTCAAAACGGTATTTATTGCTTGAACTTCCTAATGAAATGGACAGAATTTGAAATCTGAGACTTTGTTTCATATCAAAAGTAACACAAAGCCTAGCCTATTGCTATTTATTGGAAGGAAGGCACACTTTGTGCACTGTTCATTCATCAGCTGAAAACAGCATAGACCAAAAGATCGATTGTGATTTAAGAATCGATATTAGTTCATCAAAATGAGAATCTATTAAAATAGAATTTTTACGACGCTGTCCGTGAAAATGATGGACAATGTTAAAGTCTAGCGCAACCTCTGATCCCCACTTAAGTCCACTATATGGAGAAAAATCCTGGAATGTTTTCCTCAAAAACCTTAATTTCTTTGTGGCTGAAGAAAGAGAGACATGAACATCTTGGATGACATGGGGGTGAGTAAATTATCAGGACATTTTCATTCTGGAAGTGAACTAATTCTTTAAATGCAATAAAAAATGGAAATAACTAAGCTGCACCACAAAAGCATTGATTTTTCGTTACACTTTATAATCACTCTGTTTCATTTCAAAGGCTATACCCTCTAGAGGTCACATCTGTCAACCTCATTCATAACCAAGGATGTCTCATTTTAGAAAAGGAACCATTAAAATCAATAACCATTACATTCTAAACTAAGAAAGAATTTAAAGTAATTTACATCTCACAAGGAATAACAGTCAGTTTCTTAAATGAGGCAACTGCAATGGCGTATGCAGCTGACAAATGCAACCTCCATATGGTGCATCTTTTGAAATGAGACACAGCTAACAAGGTCACATTTGTTAACGTTAGTTAGTCCATTAGCTAAAACGAAGTTTCAGTTACAAATATGTTCTATCTATCTATCTATCTATCTATCTATCTATCTATCTATCTATCTTCTGTGGACGTCTTAGGATTGTGAAATCTTCATCCTTTCAGTCTGAATGTTTCAATTAATATGATGAACTTGTGGAGATTCTTCTTGACAGGTAAGCTAAACCTCATTAAAAGTACCCTACTTTTACCTGTTGAGAAATGCCTTCAAATTTATAGACCCATAAGAAGTGTTTTTGTGACATGCAAAAGAGATGTTTGCAAATGTCGAAAACATGCTTAATTAGATGAAACTAGCAGCGCAGAATCTACCCTATCCTACTTTAACTAATTAATTTTAAGAAATGAAACCTTATTTTGATGTATTACCACTATTTGAGTAACAACACATAAAAATAACATTTCATTTTGACTGGACATTCTGACCATGAGAAAGAGGATGAGTGAGAGAGAGGCAAGGTTGTAGCAATACCCAATTTGTAACTCCACTCGGATGTTGAGTCAATAGGCGCTTTTCAATCAGAAGGCTGCATATTTCGGCTGCCATGTCATCAAGACCAGTTGAAGGACGTTTTTGTAGCTTCATGTCCTTCACTCAATCATTTTTGAAGAATGAATCAGGTATATCCTTTACGTCCTACAATCACCCACAATGCACATTGCATTAATAAATAATAAAAAAAACCTAAAAAGGAATCAGCATTGAGTTCATTCAATTCAATTCCATGTCAACGTAACAAAAATATATATATACTGGATGAAGTCATCCAGATCCGGTTGTCTTGTTCTAAATCACATAATGCTAAACTGTGCATGATATAAACCACTGGGAGAGCTCAGACAGTTATTACATGTATTGCATTAACAGAAAATCAATTAATATAAAGATGTTTAATATAAAGTATTCTTCAAATTATGTGCAGTGACCGTGGGGACAAAAGCAATGCACTTTTACTAGACCGTCTCATTGTAGCATTTAATGCTGAGCAGAACTCTAGCCTTGAAGCCTCAGAAGGACTGGACTTGGAAGGTTGCAGCCTTCTGTTTGAGAAGCACCCAGTGACTCATTGAGCTGAGAACCGTCTCTGTTAATAACCCAAGAACCGTTGAGTAAGCTGAAAGCTGGCTTTCTTAACTTTTTATGAAAGCAAGCAAAAATCCTTTCAGCCTAGAGATGAATGAACTTATACACTGATTGGGGCACACATTGGGACTTAAGTTGTCATAATAAAAATCTATATGAATAAATCATATTCATACAACGATAGTGATGCACAAAATTTTTGTTTACACATATGTAAGGACTTTTGAAGTTCACTGAAATGAAATAAATCAGACTCACGGAAAGCCCTTATGTGGATATGTCTGGACATGTTTCATGCAGATTACCAGGTGGGAACACGAGCTCCATCATAATCCAGACTCGACACCTGTTATTGAACGATACAATTGAACAATGAAAATTGTTGAATTGAACATCACCAGTGTTCAGAATCATTCAAATGTTCCATAGTAAATGTATAATTCTGGACTAATTAGTAATTTACCAACACAGTAATGGTAATCCTGTGAATCCTATGAATAATATATGACAGAATTTTCAGATAAGGCATAATAACTATTCAACACTTGACGTCCAAGGATGCACCCAACACGAACCATAGGTACCTCCGTCCTTGTCAGTGCATAAGACATTTTGTCCTGATGTGCAATGTAGAGGAGTCTTTAAGAATCAGCTGTGTTTAACATGGACGTCTGAAACATAAGTTACCTTGATCAAAGCAACCAGATGAGCAGGGGGAAAAGCAATCTTCAAATGGCAGGTGATTATGTAAAGGTCATTTTTTCCTGTGATTTGCTGCTCTAGGTAAAGAGGAATGACACATACATTGTTACATGGAAGTAAAGAACATATGGTGACCTATCTAGAATCCTGTGTTTGTTCCTCTTGTTCACCTTTTGAAAACCACGGGTGACATAAAAGCTGCCATAGATGTTTGTACAATCCAGGAGTATCATCAGCAGAAAAGAAAAATCAATTATTCATCATCTGGACATAAAAGTGAAAGAGGGAAGGTGATTCAAAATATAATCATGATGCTGATAAATGAATTTAGTTGATATTACAGCAATATCTAAATAACCTTATCTTGGTCTGTTACTTTAAAAAAACCCATATAGATATAGCAAGCATATAAAAAGGCTGCTGTCTGATATCTAAAATATGCATTATGTATTAATATTATGCATTTATCCTCAGTAACATCTTCTACAGTAAAGTTCTTATTAGGAACCCTTTTAAAAATTCATAGACATTCTTTTCATAAGAAGCAATTCTTGTCATTAGCAGAATGGGTGTTTTATTCAAAGGCAAGTTCACAGAGCAGAAAGCACATGCTTTTTGTGTCATTTAAAAATCAATGAACACTGTGTTGCTGCAAGCGTGTTGGAAGTTGCAGGTTTGTGTCTTGCTTTGAGGTTTTCTTCTGCATGACAAAACTCCCCCGCTGGAAAAATTAATTCCTCTTTCTAAGCCAGAAAGAGTCTTCAGACCTTCAGTCACACAGTCTGCGGTGCAACGTGTAATGAGGACGCAAGGTCGTTTTTGATGACGAAGCCTTCAACCCACGTTCCATTAGAGTGACTGCTCGAGGTGATGATGGAAAACATCAAAACCCACAGATACCAATAACATCCTGACTTAATGAACCTCACAGGTACAGGGTTGACTCTCTACAGCCTCCATTTAAATCTCAATGTTTGTAATACAAAAACTACTTTTAAAGTTAAAAAATGAGTTCACACAAAAATATATTATAAAGAAAAACTCCAAACCTGTACGACATTCTTTCTATTCAAAGGAGGCATTTTAAATGCGCAGTTCATGTTTTCCATGCAATTACAATTATGGGGGCTGAAGCTTTTAAGCTTTAAAAAGAATTCAAAGAAACCATAATATAACTCTGTATGACTCATGCTCTACATTTTATGTTTTTTCAAAGTAGGTAGCTTTGTGTGCTGAACAAACCTAAATAATTCAATGATAATATTCCACTGGTCTGGTCTGTTGCCATTGTAAATGAATCACTAAGTCAGTGAGTTGAACTTGAGAATCAGATCAAAGGTCTGAATGAACTGACTCACTGAAAAGATCTGATTCAAAAGAATCAAGATTTGTTCATGAATAGGATATCTAGTTTTTCTATGAATTCTCAAGAACGTGTCAAGCAGAGTTAAAGGGCTAGTTCACTCAAAAATGAAAAATACCCTATGATTTACTCACCCTCAAGCCATCCTAGGTGTATATGACTTTCTTTTTTTAAACAAATACAATTAAAAAATGTCCTGGCTCTTCCAAGCTTTATAATGGCAGTAAATGGTAACATTCAACAGTCCAATAGAAGAAAGCTACTGAAGCTAAGGGGGTTAATAAAGGCATAATAAAGTGAATCGATGTGTTTTGTAAGAAAAATAATATTTATTTATAATATTTAAAATGTTATAAACTGTAATCTTTAGCTTTCGCTAACTGTCCTACACTGTAAAAAGCAATTTGAGTTCAGTCAAGTTATTTCAACTTGAAATGTTAAGTTATACTAAGTGACAACTTAGATATTTGAGTTGATTCAACTTAAAATTTTAAGGCAGCTGGGTTACTTACCCAGCTTTTAAGTTTAACAAACACAAATATCTAAGTTGTCACTTAGTGCAACTTAACATTTCAAGTTGACTAAACTTATTTGAGTTGACTGAACTTAAAATTTTAAGGCAGCAGGGTAACAAATTATTTTAAGCTGACTCAACAAATTGTGTTTTTGGTTTTTTACAGTGTATGTGCATTCACAAAAACGTGGCGTTCCAGCAGATAATGTAGGACATAGATATAGCGTAAGCTCCGGTAAAAAGAAAGAAGAAAGTCATATAGACCTAGGATTGCTTGAGGGTGAGTAAATCACAGAGTAATTTTAATTTTTGGGTAAACTATACCTTAAAAATGAAATGTGTATTAAATGTCTCACACATAAGATTTCATATGGACCACTTTTATTTATTTTTGTATTTATTTAGTATTTTTAAAGCTTGATAGTCACTATAGTCATGATATTATTTAAAAATTCAACTTTTGTGCTTCACAGAAATAATAAAAGCATGTGAGTTTGGAAGAGGGTGAGTAAATGACAGAATATTGGCTTAACAGATGCAGGCCCCAATCCAAAAAGAATTGGTTGCACTAGGGGGCACTATTGATGCACCCAGTATTGCTGATCATCCCCTCTCTACTGGGGGGAACCACCCCTTTTCATCTCCTACTAAGCTTTAATATCTTATTTGATAATGTGTGAGTGTTAATTTGAGAAAGACACACACATACACTCTATCCCCACCAGGTTTGATGATGACATCAATCTTTATGCACTATTTATATTCAGCACTGTCATTCCAGTCATTCTGATGAAAAATGTCACCTAAAAAAATATGATTGTGAGCCCTGGTTTTAAAAAAGAGTTTCAGTGCAATGCGACGTACAGTGAACGTGGATCTTTATTTTTTGAAGTTGTTCAGTGATTTCGGATAGAATGCTAAAGAGCACTAGCCCTCTTTAAGAAAACATCTAAATAAGTTGCTATTTCTTTGTACAATAGAACGAGTTCACTCATCCCAGATTGTGCACCAACCTCTGTATAATAGGCCAGTGACCCACTTCTCACCCTGTTCTAATGGCAAGCCATTTCTCTTTTGTTGTCATGCTCACTTCATAAGAGAAAAAAGACCTCATGAATGCTCTCTGCCCCAAGTGCCTTAGTGCAGAGAGGAGCAGTTGACATGCCGTCACCATGGTAAAGAACTCCCAGCAACAACAAAGCTATCATGGCTACCACAGATATCCCGGTGACTTTGAGAGATACCAAACTTGGAGCAAATACCTACCATTTTTTCAGGACGAGCGGGGGCGTTGGTGCTTGGTGTGTGTGTCTGTTTCTGTGATAACAAGACATAAAAATATAATAAAACAAACAGGAGATGCTCTCACACCAATTTTGAGAGCTCCATCCTTTGATGAGGATGTCACGCTCAAGTTTTCAAACGATCGTGTCAGCTACAAGAGTCTCGGTGCTTCCTGTGGTGTCGCTCAGAAGTGATGTGAACTCATCTAATTTGACAGGAGCTTTTCATTGATGCTGTTGCCTCCCCTTGATGTGAAGGAAGTAATGATTTAGCTTATAGAACAGTTAGTTCTGGTCTTGTCTGATTGGTCAAAATGAGCTTTTTAAGAGCACTGATATTTAAAGGGTTGGTTGACCCAAAAATTAAAATTCTGTCATGAATTACTCAAACCCATGTCATTCCAAACCTGTAAGACCTTCGTTCTTCTTCAGGACACAAATTAAGATATTTTTGAAGAAATTCGAGAGCTTTCCATAGACAGGAATGCAACTACCACGTTCAAGGCACAGAAAGGTAGTAAGGACATCGTTAAAATATATGCATGTGACATCAGTGGTTCAACCTTAATTTTATGTAGCCACAAGAGTGCTTTTAGTGCACAAAGAAAACAAAAATAATGACTTCATTCAACCATTTCTTCTCTTATGTATTAGTCTTCGATGTGCATTCATGAGAGTACCATAATGCTGAAACTTTTAACCCAGATACAGTATGTGAGAGAGTATGGGATAATTTTTGTGCCAATAAGAATGAACGTAACTTTATTAAACTGAAGGTAACTTTCCAAGAAACGATCAAAAATATGCCACTGCAAAAGAAGAAAAACACAATGAAAATGAAAAAATGAACTCAGTCGCACGAATTTAACATGCTCTTCAAATATGCTTCATTCTTTGTTAATGATTTTCAAAGAATCGTTTTCGCGAATCATGGATTCTGAATGCGTTGCCACAACTTTCGCTTACGCTTCGCAAATTTTCGTTTGCTGTTTTGGCACAAACCTCTCGTGGGGGCGGGCTTAACAGCGATCTACTCTGATTGGCTAATGAGCTTTTGATGGACAGTTGCTCTCTGACCTGGAAGCACGGAGGTGACGTCAGTGGCGCACATATTGGAAAGTTGTTGCGGTGTGCAATACGTCGTGCTTTGTTTATATTAAGTATTTATGTTATTAGTATTTCACCTATGGTCGTCTCTTAGTTTCTAAAGATGAGCTCCCAGGAAAGACACGGAGCAGCATCATCTTCCACCTCAGCTTGTCCCTCAGGGCAGCTTGAAGTAGGTTCGTGTTGCTAAAGTAACGTTAATCAATAACATCGATAAAAGTTTTATTCATGTACAGTGTGCAACAGTTCTGATAGTTTCTATAAACAAAGCACGACGTATTGCGCCACTGACGTCACCGTCCGTGCTTCCAGTTCAGAGAGCAACTGTCCATCAAAAGCTCATTAGCCAATCAGAGTAGATCGCTGTTAAGCCCGCCCCCATGAGAGGTTTGTGCCAAAACAGCAAACGAAAATTTGCGAAGCGTAAGCGAAAGTTGTGGCAACGCATTCAGAATCCATGATTCGCGAAAACGATTCTTTGAAAATCATTAACAAAGAATGGAGCATATTTGAAGAGCATGTTAAATTCGTGCGACTGAGTTCATTTTTTCATTTTCATTGTGTTTTTCTTCTTTTGCAGTGGCATATTTTTGATCGTTTATTGGAAAGTTACGTTCAGTTTTATAAAGTTACGTTCATTCTTATTGGCACAAAAATAATCCCATAAGAGAGTAGCATGTCCAAAAGAATAGTATTTATGAAACAGTAGGCAAAAATTGGCCCTGATGACCAGCTATATTCTGAAGTGCCATGAGAGACTTTCCTATCCCATGAGGCCATGGGAGAGGATTTGTAAATGGCAGTGAAGCGACGCAACTGACGTTGGTAGGTTACATGACAATGAGAACATGACGAATATAGTACGACCCGATTATATTTACACTTAAGGTCAAAAGTTTGCACCCCCCTTTCAGAATCATTAAAAATGTTAATAATTTTACCAAAATAAGAGGGATCATACAAAATGCATGTTATTATTTATTTAGTACTGACCTGAATAAGATATTTCACATAAAAGATGTTTATATTGTCCACAAGAAAAAATAATAGCTGAATTAAACAAAAAA
Source organism: Labeo rohita (assembly GCF_022985175.1). Classification (NCBI taxonomy): domain Eukaryota; kingdom Metazoa; phylum Chordata; class Actinopteri; order Cypriniformes; family Cyprinidae; genus Labeo; species Labeo rohita. The sequence continues at coordinate 23,393,079 of NC_066874.1, read as the reverse complement.
AACTGGTTCAAAAGTTTACATTTTGTTCAGTGGAAATTGTTTATGAGTCCTGCATTTGTCCTGAACAGGTATACTGCCTACTGTTCTTCAGAAAAATCCTTCAGGTCGCACAAATTCTTTGGTTTTCCAGCATTTTTGTGGATTTGAACCCTTTCCAACAATGACTGTATGATGCTGAGATCCATCTTTTCACACTGAGGCACCTGAGAGACTCATATGCAACTGTTACAGAAGGTTCAGAAGAAAACACAATGCATTAAGAGCTAAGGGGTGAAAACTTTTTGAATTTGAAGATCAGGGTAAATTTAACTTATTTTGTCTTCTGGAAAACATGTAAGTATCTTCTGTAGCCTCTGAAGGGCAGTACTAAATTAACAAATATGATATTAAGGCAAAATAAGAAAAAAAAAAATATACATCTCCATTCTGTTCAAAAGTTTTCACCCCCGGCTTCTAACGCATGTTTTTTCCTTAGGGAGCATCAATGAGGATTTGAACCTTCTGTAATAGTTGCATATGAGTCCCTCAGTTGTCCTCAGTGTGAAAAGTTGGATCTCAAAATCATACAGTCATTGTTGGAAAGGCTTCAAATACACAAAAATGCTGGAAAACCAAAGAATTTGTGGGACCTAAAGGATTTTTCTGAAGGACAGCAGGGAGTTTAACTGGACAAACAAGCAATTTATGAACAACAATCACTAAACAAAAAACACAGCTTTGGATCATTCAGGTAACAACACAATATTATGCTTTTAAAGTAAACTTTTGAACATGGTCATTTTTATAAATTCAACTATTATTTTCCCTTGTGGACTATATGTAAACATCTTTATGTGAAATTTCTTATTCAGGTCATTACTAAATAAACAATAACATACAGTTTGTATGATCAACTTTTTTTAATAATTCTGAAAGGGATATGCAAACTTTTGACCTCAACTGTATACTACACACATTCATACTCTACAGAACAACCTTTTTTAACAGTTGCAAAGTAATCAGTCAATCAAAAGAAGTACCTGCTCAGAGGTACTTTTGCAATTTTAGATATATCCATTGTGTTTAGGAGTGAGTCATTGAATTATTCACTCAAGCAACTAATTCAGAGTTTGATTCTGCTTTGGCTTTGTTTGGAAACTATTTTCATTAACAGGGCAAGAACAGACAGACAGGTACATACTGTGTCTAAAATGTAAGTCACTCAATATTAATTGAATATTTATTGCAGTACAAAAGCCGTAACAATACATCTTTTTTTCTGAAATATCAGCACTGATATGTCTGATATTTAGTACAACAGCATTCCTGTCTATGTGATATTGCTTTATTTATTTTTTGCTCTTGATTATTCAATTTCAGCAGCCCTCTGACATTGAGTGATGCTGAACTGTTTGTGCTGAAAATGGATGTCATAGCTTTTTTGCTGATTCTGCAAAAAGCAGCAAATAAATTAAGTGAGGTGCTATGAAAGTGAGTTCTAAGTATTTGCGAGCTCATTTTTCCTTAAGCACTTTGAAATGGGTAGAGTCCAGGCCACAGTCCAAGGGGTATTCCTTCACAAGAATATTAATTCAAGTTATTTGTGCTCCAGTTCAATCTGCAGATTTGACTGCTTGCACTTCAAGCAATCCATGTGGAAATAATCTGAGATTATCCGTCCCCTCTGATGCTCCACATTTTCAAAACGGATTTCCCAAAACAAGTGCAACCCCATTCCTACAGTGAAATGACTAGGTCATCTTTTTGTCTGGATAGCATCTGTTTTTGTCAGCAGGCTCTCTTATGATTAAGGACAGCAGACTCTCGTTCGGAAAAACAAGACCGCTTGTTTTGACCGCTAAAAACATAGACTGCTATGCTGGAAATATTGCAGCGAGCTGAATAAATGCGTGCATGTTTGTTTTTGCTCTTGCCCTTCATATTTCACAGGAAAACAATAACAACCCCCACCTATGGTTTTACAAGATTCCAGACTATGAAGAACAAGCACGGTTTTGAGTGATCTCGGCCAATCATTGTCCCTGATGTCCTTCTAAGCTCAGATGGAAACATGTTTTACAGATGTACTGAAACCCCCTCAGGCTTTCTCTGTACTTTCAGCTGTGGAGTCCTTAAGGCACTCAGTTTCACTATCCTACAAGCACACCTCTCCAAGTACCAATTGAGTGTTGATATCAATCCTTGATGAAGTGCTAGAGGATTGGCAACGGCCTTAGGGGGAAGAGGATGCAGGGATCACAAAAAACAAACATTAGTGAGAGGATTTAAGGGTGAGACTGTGAGACCGTGGGTGGGAGTCGAATCAGATGGTGGAGAATTTCACAAAACCGTGATGCGCTGAGGTGCTGAACCACAAATCAACTAATAGATAGACAGACAGACAGACAGACAGGAAATTAAGGAAACTGGTGTGTGGAAACAAGCTTTTCTTTTTCAATTTACATCCAATTGATTTCAAGTAATTGCCTAATGCATGGTTGCCATCATTCCTTCTTGAACACTGCCGTTTTTTTTTTTTTTTTTTAACAGGTTCTTTTAGATTCATCACAATAAACTGAATGTCATTTTTGCATTGAGCTTTATTAACAATCCAACATTGTTGCAGGAAAATCTAACTACAGGCATACTACTTCAGATAAGATTAGAATACATGAAAACCTTTCATTTAAGTCTCTGGATACTGTGAAAACACTTTTCTGGAATAGAAACATTTGCCTAAGGTAGACAGTGCGACTACACTTGCACATCTATATTAAAACACAGCCAAAGGCCTGTTAAAATTCCAACTCTTCACGCTCTCTCACACTTCTGACAGATAAATCTGAAATCGTATTCTCTTTTTTAAGGCTACAAGGCTTACTGTGTGGAAGACCAGAAGCATCATATATTGTTTTTCTGATCAAAAATACTGTGAATAGTATTATTGCCAAATATATATGCATTTTATATTTCAAATACATAATAAAATATCTAACAATATGTATTATACTCAGGGGTGCACATAAGTTTTTTTGGTCTGGAGAGCACCTGGAGATTTGGTTTGGTGCTCGCACTACATATAGTGTGACTGATTAAATGTAACTACAAAAAATACAATAAATAATAATAGTACTATTACACTTTATTTAGTTCGTTTTTCTAATAAAATAATACACAAAATAATAAATAATGTGTGATAATACTATTATATTCAAAATAAAAAATGCTTATTAATTAAAAATATAATTATATTATATAATAATATTTACATTTTCGTTTCTTTTCATTTTTATTTTTGTATGAATTTTTGAACATTTCCAAACCTAAAATGAGCAAGCTGTTATTTTGGTTGCTGGCAAGTAAGTATATGCGATGGAAATCGAATGAAACTCTTATACAGTATTAAGTTAGTCGATCTAAAGCAGTGACTGTGCATAAACAGCTGTCAACCAGGTTTAACCAACTTACTTATACCTAGCACATTTTGTTATTTTGACTGCGTATGCGCACTTGCGCACCACTTATGTGTACCCCTCATTATATATAACTTAATTTTCTATATATAATCAGGGGTGCACATTCGTTTTTCAGTCTGGTTCTCATGAGAGCTTTGGTTTGATGCTCACACTGCACATAGCATGACTCATTAAATAACTATAAAACTAAAACAATTAATAATAGTGATAACAGTATTGTTGCAATTTATTTATTAGGTATTTTAAATAAAATAATAAACAAAATAAAAAGTAGAATGTGATAACACTTTATTATTTTTTTAAATAAAAAAGTGAGTATTAAATAAAAATACAATTTTTGTTGTATTTTTTTGCAAGCTTTTATTTTGGTGGGTTGCCGGCAAGTAGTCTAAATGCGCTGATGGTTTTAGCGCTGCCGATTTTCGTCATTTTGAAAGGGAATCTTATACAGTATTACAGTTAGTCGATCTAAAAAACTGATTGAGAGCTGTCAGCCTGTCAGTCGGTTTGCAGATGAGTGGTCTCAACTTATTTACACTGCACAATTTTTATTTTGGTCAAGTACGCGCACCTGCATATATTATAACATTGTTGAGTTCAAAAGTTCATATCCCCCTTTCAGAATAAAACTGCTTGCTGTTCTCCAGAAAAATCCTTTAAGTCCCACAAATTCATTGGTTTTCCAGCATTTTTGTGTATTTGAACCCTTCCCAACAATATTTTGAGATCCATCTTTTCTCATTATGGACAACTGAGGGACTCATATGCCACTACTACAGAAGGTTCAAATGCTCACTGATGCTCCAGAAGGAAAAACCATGCAGTAAGAGCTGGGTGGGGGTGAAAACTTTTTTAATTTAAAGATCAGGGTAAATTGAACTTATTTTGTCTTTGGAAACATGTAACTTCTGCAGCCTCTGAAGGGCAGTAATAAATGAAACAATATGATATTTAGGCAAAACAAGAAAAATGTACACATCTTCATTCTGTTCAAAAGTCCCTGTGGAGCATCAATGAGTGTTTGAACCTTCTGTAATAGTTGCATATTAGTCCCTCAGTTGTCCTCAGTGCGAAAAGATGGATCTCAAAATCAATAAAATAAAAAAATCAATAAATAAAAATAAAATAAATACATCTATGGATCTTTCAGGTAACAACAGAGTATTGATCAAGGGGGTGTAAACTTTTGAACGGGATCATTTTTATAATTTTTTTATTTTATAAACTCTTATTTTCTCTTGTAGACTATATGTAAATATCTTATTCAGGTCAGTACTAAATAAACAATAACATGCATTTTGTATGATCCCTTTTATTTTGGTAAAATAATTAACATTTTGCAGATTCTGAAAGGAGAATGTAAACTTTTGATCTCAGTTGTATTTTACACTTCATACTTCATTTATGTGATGGCAAAGCTGAACACTATGAATGTGCTTGATATATGTGTGGAAATGCTGATAGGTTTATTGTAAGGATACTTATATTATACTTATGTTATATCAGGACAATAATATATTAAAATTTATTTATTTGTTTTTATAAATAATATATTGTTATTAATAGCAATGCATTATTTTTAGTACATTTTAGTTCATTTGACAGCCAGTGAATATTTTCAATTGTTGGCAGTTGCATTCAAATGTACTTGGCTTAAAAATCAGCTTGAATATTCATGATGTTTCTTTGGAAGACCTTTAAATACTCCATTTCACCACATGGACCTGTGAAATCTGTGTCTGTCATTGATCTGGGACTCCTTACAGGCCAATAAAATGGCATGGAGGCAGTGTAAGATTTCGGTATCTGGTGGCCTGCAGTGTCCAGGATAAATAAGCCCTAGATTGTTTGTTTACTCTGTGAATGACAAGTGGGAGTAGAGAGGCCGGGGGGAACAGATGGATAAGGTCTTCAGGGGGCTTCAGAAACACTTCAGCCGCAAAGCCGTTTCACCTCACTGAGGGGTTTGGCAAAGTCAAAGACACCCTCTTGTCTGCTCATTCTCCTGATGTTTGAAAATGAGCTCAGGCAGTTCCCTCACCACGCTCAGATCTGTCAGCCTGATTGGTGTCTCCATAACACCTCGCACTTGTGTCGACAGCAGCTTTCGACAATCACGGCTGGCAAATCAGGCTGTACTCTGACAAAAATGACCGGCGGACACCATCCCGTTTTTGACAAGGAGGGCAAGGCTCCGGTCGCTCACGCTCACGCGCCTCATCGCTAGCAGACCAAGACCGAATCTCGCAGCGCTCCCTGGAAACACACACCTGTTTCTGCACTAAAAATACCAAGGAACAATATCTAAGTCCATCTGTCACTTATGAGACTCCGCTGACATTTTTAATCAGACGGACAATGTGACTGCGGCGGAATTATTGAGCCACAAGTAAACAGGCAACTTTGGCCGTAGCGGTTGGCTATAATTGAATTCAATATGATCTTTTATGTCGGGGAAGGAAACAAAGAGAGCTTGCTGATATGAGTAGGCAGCCATAAAAGGCTGGCTTCAGTGCTTTTCTATGCAGTCTGCAAAACCCTTTGAGGTTCGGCCTTGCTTTGAGATTATTAAGTCGGAAATACATCAAAGAATCAAGCAATGAATTGCCCATTATTGCCAAATTATTACTGTTTGGAGATGCAGCCAGGATTGTGTGCTGCAATTTTTCTCTCTCCACCCTTTAATACTTTCCTAGATTTCCGTCATGGGGATAATGCCTGCTGCAAAATAAGCAGCAAATGTGCAATTTAATAACAGAGCGACTGTACGTTGCAAAGATCACACCCTTTCGATTCAAATGTACAAATTCCTTAAAATCATAATCCAATAAACAGTCTGATTTTTCTTGACAAGAGATGCACCTTATGCATTACCTGCTTAAAAACATCTACAATTGCAATCACAAAGCACCGCTGTACTCTGTCACTAACGTTTAGGGAATCATTGTGCTTTTTCATTCTGCATAAGAGTCAATGAAAGAATAAATAAGACTGCAACCGGTGTTTGAGCAATGGCGAAATTGGCCCCGGTGTGTAAAAAGGAGGCGGTAATGATCTTAACGTCTCGCCTATAAATTAAATTCAAATAGCCATTTCAACCGCTAATGGATGCATAATTCCAGAGTTATAATTGTACTCCATTAGGCCATTTACTAGCCTCTGTCCGTGAAAGAGTACCTGGAGGACTGGAAAGCCGGGAAGAGGCATTGTTGTCTTCAGAGCTGAAGTACCATCATGTACATCAGATAAATTTCGGCCGTCGTCAAATCCTTTCGTTCACCCGCCGAAAGAGCGCCGTATAATCTCGAGCACCCAGTTCACGTTCATTCTCTACTATTCCTCCTTCTTTCAAAGCTTTGGCAAGCTTTAAGCCGTGCCTGACAGGTCTATTTCGCTGTCCTTCACAGTCAGTATGTGCGGGTCCCGGGAGCTCCAGTTGGCTGCTGACCCTCTGGGGGATTATGTCTCTACACTAACCTGTGTGAGAGAGGGTTGAGGGGGTAATTAAAACTAAATAATAAAAGTTGCTCTTCAATCCAGGGGTGAAATTTCAGATCAATGAAGCCAGAGGGAGGGCAGCTGTTTCCTGCCCTAGGCGCACACCGCTTCACACAGCGTAATTCAAACACTAGGATACTGACTCTGTCATCACAAATCCATTTTCTTCCTGAAACCATTGACATATTGAGTTAATAACCAAGGTTATTTTATCACTCTCACCAGAAAAAAGACAATTAAAGAATATTGTGTATGTAAACTTAGACAGAAACAGCACTTATAACAATATATAGCAACAGCTAGTTCTTGGAGGAAACACCACCCACAACATGCCTGAAGGTAGTTTAAGGTGATTACATTTATATCTTTGCTACAATACTATTGCCTTCACAATACACCTGAAAGCTTTAATACTAAAAACAAGCGTTGGAAATGCTAATTCTGCTCTAAATATAAATGCTATGAAGTCGGTCCCAAAGTTACAACTATCCATGTTAGTCATAATTGTAGGAAAGAAAAAAATAAAACCAGAAAAGCAAATAATTCTTTGTGCTCAAGAAAAACATGGTGCCTCATGTCATTGCAAACACAATGATGAAAGAGAATAATATGCAGGATTAAACAAAGCTTTTTGCATAAACAAAGAACAAATCCAATAAGGGCCATTGCTGCTTTGGTATTTGCCACTGCAACATGTTATAAATCGTTGTTTTGGCCCTTGGTAAAATGCATGTGTTATATTTCAATAAAGGGAATAAAGGAAAATGGACTATGTTACATAAGGACTGATATGAAACTAACCTTTTATCTTTTGTGTAACCATACAATGACATATCTATAGTACCTCAGTACTTTGATGTAAACTACTGTGCTGAAGGATTACCATAATCATATTAATGATTACCATATTGATAATAAGACATTCAGAATTGAATTGAGATTAAAATGCTCTTTAAATTCTAAAATTCCAAAAACCCTTCTGAGGGAGTTTGACTGACAGGCAGTCTGACCAATCATAACGCAGATTCTGCCATTTTTGTCCGAAAAAACAAATCAGACAGGAGAGTAGATTAATGTCGTTGGACTTCAATCGCGATAATATCGCAATCGATATTAGGAAAAGCTGCGATATTTATGCCCACATCTAGTCAGTGAAGCACGGTTCTGTGATCAGTAGTAAATCGGCATCTGAGATATTGATTTAATACAACAGTTAAATAAACAAGAAGTTAATATTAACTGACTTACATCGTCTGACTATAACACTATTGCCTGATTTTGTTCTATTTCATTGTCAAAAATAGTAAAAAAAAAAAAAAAAAGTCACAACTGAGCCCCTGCGCATCTCCATTCAAACACACCGTTGTGTCGTTTATGAATGAACTTGCGTTTTTAAATGAATCTAGTGAGTCAATGATTCAATTTCCCATTCATAACGACAGTCACTTGTTTCATTCCTGAATGAATCAGCTGTTCCAATGAATTAAATGAATTAATGATTTAGTAATTAAATCAGTGACTTGCTGCCACCTACTGGCAGTTTTACTTTCATTTTTAAAGTATCTTTTCAGTTATTTAAATTATTTAATATTTATGTATTCAAATTTTTATATTTAAAACATTAATCTCAACATGAATTTTTGAATTTGATTGCACTCATTTCACCTCTAAACCTCAATAAACATGAAAATACACCTCTGTAGTGCAAATTAATTTTGTTAATACTGATTTAATTTGATTGGTAACTTATTCTTATTCTACTTTTTCTTATTCTGTTGTTTTAATTAGAAATTGTAATTGTTGATTGTTGATTAGAAGATGCACCTGAAATTTGGAGCATCTTAGCATCAAAGGAAAGAAGGCCAGAGGAAACTTCAAATACACCCCGCAGAAGAAATCCAGGAAATACAAATCACTGCAGCTGATTTAAACAGAAGATTTAACAGCTTTCATTAATTGAAAGTGACTATTAAACACACGACTACGACAGTATACAGTTAATCTGAGTTCTTATAATTTTCAGTATAATGAAGTATATATAAATGCAATGCTCATCGACAGCTTTTATTACTGCTGAAGGATTTATTTCAGACACTTGATTGACGTTATGAAGTAAGTTTGGAGTAAAAACATGTTATTAAATGTGGTATTTTGACATGCTTTCAGATGTAGCAGCATTTACTACAAAGAGCCATAGTTCACTGACAAGCCTTGCAAGCAACTTTATTATCGCAGCGCGATTTGATAACATCAATGTATAATATTGATGATATCATCTTCGTAGTTTTGCATAGCTTGTCAGTGAACTATGGCTCTGTGTAGTAAACGCTGCTCTATCTGAAAGCACGTACGTGATGGAGATTTACTACTGATTACAGAACCGTCTTTACTGACAAGATCCACATGGATATCGCATGCGATTTATCGTGCAGCCCTACTTCTGATGTTCACTCATGTTTATTTCATGCTACAACTAGTAAAGAGGAAGAGATGATTGCTTCACGTGCCGCTTGAACTGAGGCACTACAGAGATTTGTCACAACACATAAAAGAGCCACAAAATGTTTTTTATTATTTTTGAATTTATTTAAAAATGATACTATTTCAGCATGAAAAATGTTATCGTTCTTTTTCATAAATCAGCTTTAACTTCGACTATGGTGGGCAAACATCATTTTCTAGACGGTTTAATTTACCCCATATTCTTCGAAATGCGAAGCCAAACAAAATAAAGCAGGCTTACAAGGTTTGTTTGAATTGCAATTCAGTAAATTCAGACTTCAGAAGGCCTGGAATATAGAGCAAGAGACTTATGGACCACTTTTATGGTGCTTTTGAGTTCTTTTCTGAGACTTGAAAGCTTCAGTCCCATGGGGAATAATTGCAAGGAAAGAGCAACCAGTACAATTCTTCTTTTGTGCTCCACAGAAGAAGTAAAGTCATACGGGTTTGAAACGACATGAGGGTGACAGAATGTGCATTTTTAGATGAATTATCCCTTCAATTCAACATCAAATGGGGTGTGGCTAGTTTAAACTGAATTCTAACTTCTAAATTGAAAAGGAGTTAAGTTATACATTCTGTTTTGCGCAGGCCTGAAATCATGATATTTTTAGCAACTCCTTTCTTAGTAAAGAAATGCCTCTTTAAAACATGAATGAGACTGACCATAATTTTGCCACTCCATATGCTAATCTAGGCTACTCCTGTCTCACTGGGAGATATCATTAATCCTCAATACATTTTTTTCAGTGTTGCAATCAACAGAGACTGAAGTGTCATTTGCACTTTCAGACTGACCTGGTCTTTCTTCCCCAGTGAGTTCGGCAGGAGTGTGAACACAAAAGCCAGCAGTGAAGGGTCAGTTCCTTGCCTGAAGGGGTTTGCCGCTACACCGCATGGCCTGATGAGCTTTTCTTAGAGCGCTGCGTGGAAGGGCTGAAAACTCATTTGATGCTGCAAACCACAGAGAATTATTCCACAATACAAGTTATCTTATTGAAACGGCAAAAAAAGACCTGCTATGCCACTCTTGATAACTGTTGAATAAATGAATTTCATATTTGTACAAATCATACCTCAATCCCATAATTAATTTTGATTTTGGTTATAGGGGTTTTCTCTGTGAAACAATTTCAGGATTAATATTCTCTGGAGCAACACTTCTCATATTCATTACTTCTGGCAGTCATCTTATAATGATTACTTATTATGTATTCTTTCAGTTCCCTTAACTCTCAGAAATGACATTTTATTGCGCTACTACAAAATACTACTTTAAACAGAACAATGCCTTTTATGAAATGGTAAGTCCAATGGGTTTGTAGGAGCGCCAGAAGAAAAGACACTTTTTCATCAATTACCAACAGTCTTTGAGCTCCCGAACAATTACTTGCACAGTAGAATGCAAGGATAAGTTTGTTGCGAGCTGTATTTTATAAGCATGCAAGTGACATGTCAGTGAAATGAGATGGTAACTATGCACTCACCCTTTGCCACAGACACTGCAGATCTATGAGAGAGTGAGCCTTGTTGCTAGGATACAGAGCATGGCTCCTTAAAGGGAGCGCTGAAGAATGGAGAGAATTGGGAAGTGAGAGATTTTTTAAACTAATGGCTTTTCGATGAATTTTGAAATAGAGCTGATCAATGGAAATAATTACACATAACTGTTCTGGTTTATTTTTTGTTCAACTCACTCTCTGACCTACAAAACACAGTATAGGAGGCAAAAGCAAACACTATTCACAGAAACTACTGCTTTTGAGTTATATGTAAGGAATAATGTACAGTGCTGTGAAATAAACCATGACAGACTGATCAGGATACTGGCGGCTACTTAGCAGATAAATAATTGTGGAAATGAAACTATGGATTTGGACTAAAATGATCTGAATCCTAAAGAACCACCAAGATGAACACAAAATAAATCAAGAATCAAGCTAGATTCAATACGAACAGGAAACAGTTCTAAAGCTTAATTCTAAAGCAAGGAAAAAATTGTACATTACAATGTACAAAACAGTCAGCTTATTGACAAGAAGAACAACGGAGCAGTCTTAAAGTAATATTAATAAATACGTCCTCTGAGATCTCTCTTGATATAATCAATAACTGTGACACAACATAAATGAGATTTGTAAGAAATGTGATATGAGAGACATGAAAGCAGTGCCAGTTTCAGTTACCGAGATCGGCGGTCTGATAAACAGCGTGTGTATCAACAAACATGTATATTAAAGAGATAGTTTACCCAAAAATGAAAATTAGCCCATGATTTACTTACCCTCATGTCATCCTAGATGTATGACTTTCTTCTTTCAGACAAATACAGTCTGAGTTTTATTAAAAAATGTCCTGGCTCTTCCAAGCTGTACACTGGCAGTGAATGGAGGACAAGATTTTGAAGCCCAAAAAAGTGTGTCCATCCATCATAAAAAGTACTCCACAGGGCTAATCTCTATCTTCCGCTAACTGTTGTACACATGTTCACAAGAGAGTGTCATTTCAGCAGATGATGTAGGACGTAGGTATAGTTTGAAAAATGCAACTTTAGCTATGTTAAAGAAACACATCATTTTAAGACATAAAATGTAGAGTATAGCTAAAACTTGGTTCTCACAAGACTAGCATATTCTTACTGCAACTTACACCAACGTGCTACTAGGGGTGTAACAGTTCTTAGTAAAACAGTAAAAATCGAACCGTACTGTCCTCCACCCACAAGCGGTTTGACACGCACTTGATCCGTGCATTATCTTAAAGCGACAGCACTTTCGTAATGTTAATCAAACAACGAAAGAAGGAAATCACTCACTGCTCTTGACTGAATAGCTTTTGTAATTTTAATAAAGATTAATCTTTCGTTTATACAGTCAAATATGTAAAGTTATTTTACATGTAATTACTTTCTGTACCTAAAAACTAATGTTAGACCTACCTAAAAACCTGAAAAGCACTGTTTATTTTATTTGTATCTTTGCTTTACTGTATTTATTTGTGCTGTTGCTTGTAGTTAGATTATTTGTTCTTTTCTTTTATTAATTTTTTTTTATTTTTATGACAGTATAGTCCTTTTTCACTCAAGTTAGCTTGTAACGAACCATATCGAAACTGTGAGCAACCATGAGCAATTACGTCCCTACGTAATCATCCGCTAGAACGCCAGTCACTTGTGAATGTGTGTACGACAGTGAACAGAAGCTAGAGATAAGGGTTTTAGAGGTACATTTTAATTATAGATATTTTTCTTACAAAAACGCATTGCTTAACTTCAGAAGGCCTTTATTAGCCCCACGGAGCCATGTGGAGTGTACTTTATAATGGATGAATGCACTTTTTTGGGTGTCAAAATCTCGACCCTCGTTCGCTGACATTAGGGTACAATGGGGCTAAAAGCGCCCTGGGGTAAAAAGCGCCTTTTTTTCCTCTAAACCACTAGATGGCACAAAAACGTGGCGTAGCACTTTTCAAAACATTCGCTTTTCAAGATACATGTGCAAATTCGTCCGATCCGTGATGCGATCGTGGGCAGCACCGCAAAGTTGATTCTGCGCTTACTTGATCTAATATTTGATTTTGTAGATTTAAGTAGCAAATGAGAAGCGCTAAAATGAATGCATATTGTTTGAGACAAATGTCTTCTTAATGATTTTTAGTTTTGTTTAAGATAATAAAAGCAACATTTCTTAAATAACTAAAAAATATGTAAAAGTTTGGTATTTGTGGTAACAAGTGCTCCTGCTGTAGGGCTGAAAGGTACAGTAATTTACGTGATAATTAATAGTTGGGAGTCTTTTCCATTTGTTGACAAGACATGATTATATTCAGATGGTAAATATCATATATTACGTTGGGTGTCCATCTTAGAGATAATCACCACGTTTAGAATAAAACCATCATATTTAAAAAGATGATATTAATCATATCACATAATAAAATATAATTTGTTTCTACTGTAAATCTATATTAAATTATTATAGGACATCCTTCAATGCTTTCAGAATCTTTTTTTAAAATGATTTTGTTCCTGTATTTTAAAATATATTTTTATATTAACATAATTTTAATGACAATATATTTATTGAACAAAACTGAATCTTTATTTTTTAAGCAAAAAATACAAAAAAACTTTGCTAAAGTGATTGTTTTTTTTTTAAAAAGTATTAACTTGTGCCTTTTGCCTTTTGATTTTGAAACAAAATAAACAACTTGTGTAATTTATTATCACACAAAATCTGCTGCCCCATAAATGTTCAACACAAACAAACATATTTTTTCTGCGATTATACATTTTAGGTGCAGTGAACATCACATTTTTTCTTAAGGTGTGCCTTTAGCACCACTGTACCCTATAAAGCTTGGAAGAGCCAGGTCATTTTTTTAATATAAATCCGATTGTATTCGTCTGAAAGAAGAAAGTCATATACACCTAGGATAGCTTGAGGGTGAATAAATCATGGGGTAATTTTCATTTTTGGGTGAACTCTCCCTTAAAGGTGCATCACATTAGCAAAATTTTGCTGAAATTTCACAGCTATATGTGGAGATTTCTCTCCTTCATGCAAAAAAACCTGACTGCACAGATTACAATTGAAATGACTGTGCAGTGGTAAATGTGACCACACATTTAGGACATATCAGACAGCTGGACGGCGCTACTGATCAATAATAATCGAGTTAAAAAATTTAATTGCGTTGCTATCAAATATCCATAAAATCTGTTAAACAGTTGCTATTTTTATTACATGCTCGCTGTCGTGAACGTTTGACAGATTCTGTGGATATTTTATAAATCCTACATTTTTATAAGTGAAACAGTCTGTGTAAAAAAATATGCTAATTTATTACTAGGTTTAGTTATTTTTGTTAGTTTGAAGGTATGACACATAAGCTTCGCTTAGGCAGCTGTACTGAAATAGCTTTCTGTCTGCCTGTCAACAACAGCTCTGACCCCATAACCCCTTGTCTTAATTACATGTAGGATTAAAATGGATTGTCGTCCTTTAGAGATCCATTGTGAATTTTATTAGACAGCCTGGTTGCAAGGTCCTTGAGTGGATAATTAAAACAGAAAGGCAGTTTAGGTGATGAATTTAAAAATTGTGCCATTGAAATGATTCAAATGGTTAAACAGTTCTAGGGCATCATATGGGAGCTGTTATCTTCTTATTAATAAAAACAAATGTGGAATGAAAAAAGAAAACGTGGTGTAACATGCCTTGGCGAATCAATCTTTGGTATCCCCGTGGACGGTTTGAAGGTTCTTTTGGAGTGCAGGTGCTCCTGACACTTCTGTATCATTTATTCTCCACCTTTCGGCCATGACATTTAGTTTCTCCCCAAGTAACAGCAACGGGGCCAATCAGAGATGAGGAGAGCAGCTGTGTTGAGTTGCACTCCCTTGCTCGGAGTGGTTTGTTTTAAATGTTTGTGTGACAGGAGCGGGGCATCATTAGGGAACTTGCACACACATGAGCACTGGCTGAGAATGCAAAGACCTGCTTATGCCGACAAAAAACAGGACGGCCTGATCTTGATGTCTTCGTCAGCCAGATAATCGATAGATCTGAGGAACTGTAAGGAACACTTGCCACCACTGAGACGTGGCAAAGAGCATTTAAAACAGCTTGTTAGTAAAACACATTTTGCCCTCTGCTACATAAAAAAAGCAAGTTTTATCTGATGAGATGAGCCCACAAAATTACAGCCATGTCGAATAATCTTCAGTTCTACTAAATTAGCAGAGTCCATTTGCATTTTGGAATGCATAAATATACCCGTGAGATTTTCTCAGATGATGTTTTGTAGGAGGCTCTCCAATTTTCCATGCAAAATGCAGTGACCCTTCTAACCCACGACAAATGGAATCATATATAGGCTTAAAATTCTAATCATTCTGAGATGATTGAAATTGGCAACACTTTTATTCATAATTTTAACACGTTTAAAACGATAAAGGGCTTAGGAGATCATTAGTTCATTCAAATAGTCAGAGATGTCACGAGAATTATAAATAACTGTAAGGTTTATATAAAAGAGAGAGAAAAAAGTTATATGAATCTCAGTTTTTATTGGTTATAACAATGGTTTGATATTTCTGTATGCTACTGCATGAATTACTTAGCATTTCATAATTGTTGTACTGTTAAATTTAGCCAAAACGCGTATAATTGACAGTTTAATAGCAGGTTTTACTGTGACAACTTACCCCATACAGTGTGACAGCATTCTCTTCTACTGAGGAATGTTTTCATAAATGTTAACCTCCGTTCAATGAACTATATCTGTTTTCCTGAGCAATAACAGAGGAATTGTTTTTAAAGTCAATGTATATAGCAATAGAAAACGGACCTTTAAAAATAAAGTTACCCCAAGATATATTCACCGGAGTAAAATGGATGAAACTTGTGTTTGTTCTGTTGGAAATAAAATGGAAACTATTTGATAGAAGTTCACTAATTACAGGGCATTATTTGCACATTAGAAGGATTGATTGGATTACTTTGTAAATGCTCTTGGTGTAAACATTTGTAAAGCCTTTTTGTGAGTAATGATACATCAGGTTTTAATGTCGCAGAATCCTAAAGGCAAATAAAACTGAATGGAAATGCTAAAATATAATGTGTCCCATATTTTAACCAGGCTAAATAAAGAGAATTACAATGTGGTTTTCAGATTTCTGTTCGCTGTTAGTGTAATCAGTGTCAGAGTGGTCTGGATGACAAAATTACAGCACCTCAGCACTAAAACTAGCATTTTAAATGTCATCGATTTTTCCGCACATACTACTGTGGCTGTCTGATTAGCACTTCTTAAGAGGGAGACAAAATTGGCAGCTTTCAAGAGAGCAAGTTTGATGACTTAAGCATCTATAAAAGTCAGGCACGCACAGTACTTCTGAATGTTACATGACAAGCTAACATAATAAAAATACTTCTCGAAAGATTCAGTTTTGCTGAGGATATTCAGAAAATGACCTGATTAAGTAAACTGAATGAAAATGCAAAAACCTTGGAGTATTAACATGATGCTGGACAGATTTATCTCGAAGGACACAACAACACAGAATGTCTTTACCTAAGGTATTTTCCTCCAAATTATGATACTGGCAACACATTTTTATCTAAATATTCGTAAGTAAATTGCTAAGTCAGTAAGTAAATACATAAATGACAATTTAGTTGTGTTCAGTATTACACAATCTATGCATATATGTATTGGTATAGTACATGAATATATAAGCATTTGATATATGAGCAATATTACACTCGTAGCTGTGTGACATGGCTGCATGGCTGTGATTCGGCCGTAGGTAATGTGATATTTCTTTTATACAACAGTTCAATGGCAAGAGTGTGTAAATACATAAGAAATAACAATGGAGTGTCTTTAAAAACCCTCTTTTGTGCGACCTTCTTCCTTCTGCCATGGATTCAAATCTCAAGTTGACAGTTTAACAGCTGAGCCCAAGCCTCTGTTACTAATTTGAAAACGTCACTTTAGAACAAGTAAGGAAGGAACGTTGAGTTCCTTCCTTGAAAGCTTGTTGTATTACTGTATTAAAAGCTCACTGTATTATGTGTAGTAGAGTACTATGAGAGAGAGATGGAGTGAGCGTAATTACCTGCATCTGATACAGCATTCATTCTTCAGCTCAAGGTCATATTCACAATAAAACATTCGTTTGAATGTCCGCTGAGGAAAGTGATATCTTTGTCATACTATCCTTTCACATGATGACAGTGCTGCTCAGTGTATTTGTTAGCTACAAGGTGTTGATGCTTGTTCAAAACCGTGTTTCAGTCTTTTTCAATATAAGTCTTTACTGCAGACTCATAAAAACTGTCTCTTGTCGCCATCTATACACACCATTTCCCAATACTAAATACTATTATTTTTAAATACTACTATTATTTATATAGAATATTATTAATTAATTAATAATATTTAATAAACAACAACAGCCATTATAAAAGTTGCTAGGCAGTTCAATCAAAAGTACAAAGGCAGCATTAAATTTACATATGAAGTTACATATGAAAGAAAACGCACACACGCACACACACACACACACACACACACAGTTCTTTAACAACATTATTTGTATTAAAAATAAGGAAATTATGTATTTTTAAATGAAGACTAGCTTAGTGTCCACTGGAACAGTCTTTATGTTGTTTATCAGTCTTATTTATATTCTTTAATAATTTAAACTGGATCAATTATCAAATTGATGTTTGTTGTCAGACCAGAATATGTTAAGCAGCAGCAGCAGCTGCAGAAGTGTTCAGGTTAAACAAATGATCATGAATTTCTAAGTGGAAAAACCCTCAAAGAGCTTAGTGGCCATACTGAGTCATCATATTTCACTTAAAGATAAGAAAAAGTAGGGCGAAAGGGCAAATACTTTGTTCAACTACACTGAGGAAAACAGAAAAATCTGGTCCGACATGTTTTACAAATGCTTAAGGATTTTTAAAAAATACATATCTGCACTTATCTCCAGAGGACAGGTGCTCAGGTATGCAGTAAATAAATGCTACCCAAGGCAGTTTTCTGTGAAATTGGCACATGTTTGGCATAGCACTGAAAATATGCCATAAAGCAATTGATTTTAACCAGGTTGAGGGCTCCAGAAGGCAATCAGATTGTTGTTTAAGAGACATTTATATACAATTGCCTCAGATGATATAATATGTAACTGAAAAAAGATGACTGATATCTCCATGAATAGCCTGAGAACGTGTCTTGAATGTCCTTCACCTAATAACAAACCGGGTTCCTCCAGCAACACAGCACATAGTATTACTAGCTAAATAACCTTGTTGCATCACACATTACAAATTACATGTCTGTTTTACACCGAATACCATCCATCAAGACAAAACTGATGCTTGTACCAAATCCAAGCAGACATTTTCTGGTGGTGAGATATGATAAGATGACAAAGATGTTTTATAAAAAGAATAGGGAAAGCATTATTCTTTCTGTTCATTTTAATGCACTCGACTGTCTTTTATGTCGAATGTGAGAAATATGACCGGAAAGTGACAGGGGCCATCGTGACGAGTTCGGTACATTCCCAGCCCAAGAGGCCATGATTCACAGCGATTTAATTGGAATAATGTATGAAATGAGTCATGCTTGCAGCCAGGAACGTTAACTCCCAGCTTCGCCAGTCTCGACAGAGATCAATGCACCTAACCTCAATTCAAGAAAACATCCTTTAATGGATACCCTGGGGAACCATGCCAAGCTTCTACCCTTCACTTATTTATTTATTTTTTAATTTGCGCGACTGTAGTGCACACTTTCTAATTACCCACCGGAGCACAAAGGAGCTTGTGTCAGAATGCAATTTTTAAATCCCATCACGCTAAACAGTGGCGTTTTATCATCTTCAATTCAACTTGTGATGTTCAGGTTTATTGTCTCTTTCATGCCTTGATAGTTATGAGGGAACATGTTCAGACAAGAGCTGTAAAGTAACTTGTGCTGTGGTAAAGATGCTCTCAGACTAACAGCACAACATCTTGCATTTATAGGGAGCCTAATGCTTGGGATTAATGAGGTGTTGCAATGACGGCATAATATAATGGAGTTTTAGTACAATAAGTGACATAGTTTTAATCTCTCTGAAAATTGCTAAAACAAGTGTGACCTTTGGAGACAGTCTTTTACTTCTCACTTTCTTTCATTTCAGAAGGAAATTAAATACATGCTTTTAGCTCGTTTGGACATGACAGGAGACTTTCCCCCCCACCTTTTATATGGTGGTTTTCTCAACCTCTATAAAAGAAAGTGTGAATTCCAGACACACCGTAGCTGATTTCTGCAGATTACATTAAAAACCCTGATGAATGGGAGGAAAAAGCAGTCAGAATCCAGCATTTTACATCTGAGCTTTTATGTGAGATGTAATTTTGTTTGGCCGCTTTCTTCAAAATAATAAGAGATGAGATTCAGCGAGAAAGCTTTTTTTAATGGCAAAAGTATAAAAGGTCTTTCACCTGATGTTTTCTATAAACCTAAAAATCTTCATTGCATATATCTTCATACGTTTTAGAATACAGATTTTACATGGGAACTATAATTGTGAGGAAGTAAGCACCTTAGTCCTTAACATCAGAAATTTTGCCCAATAATTTGCAAAATTAAAATGGAAAATTGACAATTTTAGTTTAGTTCGGTTATAGTAAATACACTTGTGCTCAAAAGTTTACATACACCTTGCAGAATATGCAAATATGCTATTTTAACAAAATAAGTTGGATAATAAAAATTGCATCTTATTTTTAATTTAGTACTGTCCTGAATAAGTTATTTCACATAACAGATGTTTATATATAAACATACATATATGTTTATGTAAACATATACAAAATAATAACTGAATTTATAAAAATAACCCAGTTCAAAAGTTTACATACCCTTGAATCTTAAAGGAGAAGTCCACTTCTAGAACAACAATTTACAGATAATGTACTCACCCCCTTGTCATCCAAGATGTTCATGTCTTTCTTTCTTCAGTCTATCTTTCTTCATTATGTTTTTTGAGGAAAACATTTCAGGATTTTACTCCATATAATGGACTGATACGGTGCCCCGAGTTATCTAGCGAAACGATCAGCTATTTTAACAAAAATAATACAATTTATATACTTTTTAATGTCAAATGCATGTCTTGTCTCACTCTTCCCGGCCTCTGTTTTTTTCCAGTTCATGACAGTTATGGGAATGTCGAAAAACTCCCATCTCATGTTCTACCTCAACTTCAAAATCGCCCTACATCGCTATTTTACCTTTTTTGTTAAGGGTGTTTGATCTTCTTTGCATGTTCACTTTGCAAAGACTCGGAAAGAGTCAGAACTTCTGCAGCGATGTAGTATGATTTTGAAATTATTTTTGAAGTTGAGGGAGAAGATACGATTTTTCGACATACCCTAACTGTCTTGAGCCAGAATACACAGAGTCCAGGGAGAGTAAGACAAGATGAGCGTTTGAGGTTAAAAAGTATTCAAATTGTATTTTTTAAAAGAAAATAACCAATCGTTTCGCTAGATAAGACCTTTCTTCCTGGGCTGGGATTGTTTACAACCACATTTGGGCTCGTTTGTAGCCGCATTTAAACTGCATTTTGGAAGTTCAAACTTCCAAGTTCACCATCTCAATCCATTATATGGAGAAAAATCCTGAAAAGTTTTCCTCAAAAAACACAATTTCTTTACTACTGAAGAAATAAAGACATGAACATCTTGGATGACAAGGAGGTGAGCACATTATCTGTAAACTGTTGTTCTGGAAGTGGACTTCTCCTTTAATACTGTGTGTCTTTTCATGGATGATCCATATAATCATAAACTGTTTTTATGTTTTGTACAGTTCTTCTGTCCTCCAGCTCCTGCACAGTTTTTGGTTTGTCAGCATCTTCTGCAACCCTTTCCAACAGTGACTGTATGATTTTGAGATCCATCTTTTCACAATGAGGACAACTGAGGGACAACTATTAGAAAAGGTGAAAACATTTACTGATGCTCAAGAAGGCAACACAATGCATTAAGAGCCGGGGGGTGTAAATCTTTAAACAGGATGATGAATAAATGTCTTGTTTGATATTACTTTCATTTAATACTGCACTTCAGAAGCTACATAAATACTTACATGTTTCCCAGAAGACAAAAAACAAAATACAACCTCCGGCTTTATTATTAACAATTGTAAACATTTTGTAATATAAACTTATGAGCACAACTGTACATCTATCATTTCTCTCTGCAGTCAGACATAAAACAAAAGTGATCTTCATTCTCATTGTATGTGAATTCATACTTAATGTCTTGGTTGTATTTTACTTGATGAGGGACTGTCAACCAACCTGTCCGTGTTGGCATCTGTTTAATTTGACATGCTAATACTAAGCTGATAATACTAATAATAAGCTGCAGATGAATTTGCAGCCAAATGCAAATGAGTTTGATTGAAAAATGACAATTGAGAATGACAATAGGGTTAGCTGAATTGTAATATTAGCATATAGCATTGTTTCTCTCTTGCTGTATACTATTAGAACTGACCTGTGACTCATTTTTGGGTCACAACCCACCACTTCAGATTCACTGGTCTAGATATTCCGAAATGAGATCAGTAATAATTCATCACATTTCATGCACACTTCACATATCTCAGAGTATGTTATTCACACACGTTGTCTATGTGTAGACAGCAATGTTATTAAGAACAAGACAATTAATTGCCACATCAGATATTTGTTTTACCGTTCTCTCATTGCAGTCTGGCCCATAGTGCAGACCCAGTGTTGAAATAAGCAAAGCACATTACAGCATCTTCGTATAGCCCACATCAATTATTCATTCTGGAATACTATTATTTTTCTCTGTCTACTTTTTATTACCACACTGAATTTCCTTTCACATTGATATTATAATGAGTACCTGAATCCAGCAGCCACCCATGCTGGCTACATCCTCTCATTTGTATTTACTTTCCCAGCTTAGTGTCACATATTATGAAAGGATTAGGTATGATTTATGTCTTCCAATTCATGAAACCGAACACAACTACTAGGTATTGCAAACCCACACCACAAACAATATATATCATTATATATTACACTAGGCCGCTTTCAACCCGGATGTTAAAACGTGCTGAATATTAGCTAAACGAACACAATCCAGCCGAAACTCAGAGAGTAGCCTTTGTCTTTCCTTTGAAGAGCTGCAAGCATTGATTTGCCAAAGTCTTTCTTTCTTTCTGCCTCATGATGTGCCCCTTTATAAGACTACTACCTGGCCAGACTCCCCAGCAGTCAACACTCCACTGACAGGCAACATGATCAAAAGCCAGAACTGTCACCACCTCACATTCGCTCTTTAATCGCTCTGAGGGGGAAAGAAGGGTGGGGGATCTACTTTGGAACTGTCACTGTGCTCTTTTTCATACTTTTATACAGCCATTAAAGCAGCCGAGACGGAAACGGGCAGATGGAGCAGACGAAGCAACAGCACACAAGAGAGGCTTTTGCAAATCCACCCTCGGCGTATGCTAATGACTAGTTAGCGCCTTCCGATTTCACCTGTCGTTTCTTTGCCGTTCAGGGTTAACGAAAGCAGGAAGCCGGCTATTGTGCCGCGTGGATTATTTGGTTTGATTACCGAGAGAAGAATTTTTACTTCAGATGGCCTACCACAAGTGTTTGTGATTGGAGTTAATCGCACGCCCGCTCCTAATTTGTATTTCAGACTCACGACTGCATTGAAGAAATTACCGTTGCAAAGTATAAATTATATTGTCAGACTGCGGGAGCTGAGCGATTCGACAGGTCATATTCATCCAAGAGAGAGTGGAAGTGAGAAACACAGATTTGCTTCTTATTAAAGGAAATCACTCTAAGGTAGTCAGATCATGTGCCACAGGCCTTCATTATCCTCTTCTCATGTCCAAATCATTATCGCAGGCTTTGAGAATTCGCCCCAGTTATTGCGCATATGAATAAGGGGATATCACAAAGCAGGAGTTTACAAGCAATAATCTATACTTATGAAATGAATCGGCTAAATTGGATCAATAGCACTCCCCTTGCCCCAGCGTTATTCTATTCCATTAAATGTCATTACAAGTTGTTTGTGTAGATAAACTCAGGCTGACTAAAAGAACTAAGCATGACTGATGACCGCAGAGCGTCTCTACGCTCCGATCGTGAGCCGAATGAATCATTCGAAGCAGTAAATTAGCATTTAAGTCAATGATTTTCACTCGCCACTGTTTCCGAGCGGCGGGAGATTTCACAGTCACTGGCTCATATACGTTTCGCAGCCCTCAGATACTTCACCGGGACCTTCGCAGTTCGAAAGTGGCCACGCTGTTGTCAGCGACTATCCTCTGAAAGCCTTTGTCATGAGAGTCACTTTAACAATCATTACGGAGAAAAGGTTAATTAGATTCCACCTGATTACAAGCCGTGCTTATGTACAGACGACTGGCATACAAACATGCTTTTGACTCCCCTGCCCGAGCCGACTGCCTGTCACAAGCCTGACGGATCAATGGCGTTATTCATTCATGCACAATGGAATCTATGCCGCCGTCCCCTCACGGCGCCACATTCAATGGCTCTCTTACTACATCACATTAAGCGCCAATTACTCACTAATTAAAAAAGATCAGCGCATTGGGCTCGCACCAAGAGCAAATTAATACATTTGATAGGATTAGTTGCCTCAGAGATTATTGAAAATGTATTCAACTATCAATGAAGGTGCACTCAGGGATTGACGGCTAATTGATCCCGAACGGGAAAATATTTGCAAAGCGTTCCTGAAGAAATCTGAAAAACGGAAGCATCGCTGAAGAGCCTGACATTTAACTGACTTTGACAGATTTCAATAGAAGACGCTTTTTCTTAAACCATTCGGCAAACATAACCTTATTATACCGTAGGAGAATGAAGGAATTTGGCACAGATCTGACAAAAATGCAGCGCTGACGCACTTCTTTTGAAACGAAATTGGTTTTAAAAATATGAGGTGATATGATAGCTGATACGGCCTTGATGTTCTTAAGAGCCTGCATGACAGAGGAAGAATCTGATCTCTATCGGCCGCTCCATCTTAAAAAATGTCAGGCATAAAGCGCTGCTAGCTCATAAACTGAGATCAGAGTTCAGATTGTTTGATCGGTAATTCGGCAGAGCTAATCTCCCCCCGCAAGAGCCTTCTAAATACTCGTAAACACTCTGCATTAGATTTAGCGCTGGAGTAATTAAAAAAAAAGTGTAAAAGCGTCGGAAGGAATAAAACCCTATTTCCACGCGGGCTCAAAATGCAAGCTGGCATTGAGCTAATCAGGTATTAATGTATGTAAATGTCAAGTGAAAAATAGCCCGGGCTCAAAATGCATTAGTTTCCCAATAACAGGAACAGGTCTCATTATATTACCTGTGCAAATGTCAAGTCTTGTGATGTCGAGATGACACAGCTGGGGAAAATGGAAGAAAGGACAAGAGTCAGCCGAAAAGTGGAGTGAAGGTTTGGCTTGTTTAGTGATGGTGTGTTAGCCTTAGGGCTTGCCTCCCTGTCAGTATTTTTAGACGGGCAGTGTCTTGAAAGGTGCACTGCACTGTCTAGATAATTTCAGTCAAGAGAGGCCAAAACAATAGCGCTAACTGTGCTTGAGATGCAGTGCTGGTTAGCATGTTTATTTCCTCAAGGGGCATTTTTAGACATCTAGATCTAGAGCTCATTTGTAGGGGTAGTACGGCTTTGCTTAACCGCCCTGAATACATGACGAAACACCATCAGAAAAGATGCATAAACTGTATGCAGCTTTATCTTTTCAAGATCTTTGTCTCAGCCATTTTTAATACATTTCACTAGATCTAAATCGCAGCTGGAGGGACTCCTCACAGACACTTTGGTGCCACTTGACCTTTATAAAAAACATTAGAGGCACAAATACCATGTTTTCTTATTTAAACTGTTTTGTAAGAACTATAAAATGTGTATTAAACTATTGTGTGATTTAAACAAACTACTTATTCGCATATGTTTCTGTGAATAATCACTATTAATCGCACCAACACTACCAGTCAAAAGTTTTTGAACAGTAAGATTTTTAATGCTTTTTAAAGAAGTCTCTTCCGCTCACCAAGCCTGCATTTATTTGATCCGAAGTACAGCAAAAACAGTAACATTTTGAAATATTTTTACTATTTAAAATAACTGTTTTCTATTTGAATACATTTTAAAATGCAATTTATTCCTGCGATTTCAAAGCTGAATTTTTAGCATCATTACTCCAGTCACATGATTCTTCAGAAATCATTCTAATATTCTGATTTGCTGCTTTCAGGTTTCTTTGATGAATAGAACTATTTTCTAAAATTATAAATGTCTCTATCATCACTTTTGACCCCAAAAAAAAAAAAAAAAAAAAATACTGATTCCAAGTCAAGTCTTTGAATTATATAGTGTTATAATGTTACAAAAGCTTTTTATTTACGATAAATGCTGATCATTGGATCTTTCATCAAATAATCCTGAAAAAATCTACTCAATTGTTTTAAATATTTATAATATTTTTTTTTTCTTGAACAGCAAATCAGCATATTAGAATCATTTGAAGGATCATGTGATCACAGGAATTACACATAAATTACATTTTAAAATATATTCAAATAAAAAACAAATGTTTTAAATAGTAAAAAAATTCTAAATGTACTGTTTTTGCTGTATTTTGGATCAAAAAAGGCTTGATCTTTAAATCTTACTGTTCAAAAACTTTTGACTGGTAGTGTTCACTAAAGTTTGTAACCATAAATTATACACTAATTACACACTGAATCTCTAAATTAGTGTTGGATCAACATAAAGCAATTATATTTCACATAGTACGTGTTTAATGACATTTTTCTTTCTATAAATACATCTGACAAATATGTTTTTATCTTATCTGAGGATGAATAGACTAATTACAGTCATCCAAGAATAATTAATAAGATTTAATTAACTGCAAATTAGCCTACTATTGTTTTTATTTATTTTTAACAACAGTAACAATCATCCTATTAACCTGTAATAATAATTAATTTACATTTCTCATTTAACAATTCATTTTTGAGACATAAGTTAAGATGTTTCTGTCACTCCATCCACTCTGTTTATTTCACACTGATAAATAAGTTATAAAATTGCTCATTAAAATATTTAGTCTTGCTATTTTTAAACGAGGTTTGATTGTTTCTATATGGTGTCAGTTTTGCAAGTATTCACGTTTACCTGTGTGGCTTCATTAAGAAGACTGCAACATGCAAGATAGAATAAAATAGCACAAATAGCACGAGCATTTAACACTAGCCACACTTAGTGAAAAAAACCTGTATACTTTACTAATTAATTACTTTAACACATTAAACAGCTAATGTTATTAACAGAAATGAATGTGTTATTTTTCCCAGCCCAAGCGTCTGTCAGTTTTCTCATTTATAAAATATTGTTTATATTTAATTTTGATAACTATTAACCGGTTATTGCAGGAAGAGTGCAAAAATCACACAAATAAGGTTTCTAATTTGCATTTAGACTGCATTTAGTCCCAGTTTTTGATAACAGTGCTGCCAGTACAGCAATTGGAATAAAAAAGAAAAAATGTATATAATATTTCATTTGACCTCCTGAGGGCTCCAACGATCATTTTCTAAAGGTTAAGCACCCTATTAGCTAACCATTTGATTAAAAAAGTTTAAAAATCAGGCCTGTCTTCGTGAAAAGTGCCTACCAGCGCCTGGGAAGAAATACACATGCAACACATGCAACAGCAAATCCTCTTTTCATGATAATGGAGGTTGAAGAATCATGACTCATTCGTGCTGAGTAAGCATATGGACTTTTGCAGTTGGGGTCACAGGAAAAAGTGAATTTTGAGACCATAACATCAGTTACATAACAACATGCATATGGGCCTATATCCGATGATTTAAATGCCAAGCTGCATGCAGAAGCTGGCATAGATAAACAGACTATTTCAGGAAGTGTTGTATTTTTGATCACCACCTAGTGCACTGATTTATGTCCTCTGTACTAGCTCTGCATAGCTAATATTAAAGTTAAGGCTAGACACACATTATGTATCTGATGTAACGTCTTCACAAAACTGTGTAAATTGCGAAAACTATGTGCAATGGCAATAAATTACTTCTCGTTTGTGTTAGCGGAGCTGAAATCCAATTTATTCCCACAAGTATCATTTACAGCCCAGATGATGCAGTGTGAATATTAGGATTGTTTGGTCGCCGTCGTCCGTGTTCGATCTTGCTCTTAGACTGGTGTTTTTATTTTTATTTTTTAACGCTGGGGTTAGTCAGTTTTCCGAACTGGATAAAAAGGAAAAGCAGGGTCTCCGAGTAATTGGATCAGGTGGTACGGTTTCAAGAAGATAACAAGTCAAACCCATTACCGTTGAATAAGAATGGACAGCCAGCAGATTCGAATTTACTGTTATTATAGTGTGGCTGCATTAATATTTCCAACAGCAGGTGTTTTCTGAAATGCCGGGTGGCGTCTGAGGAACGATGACCTTGGGAAATATCCATAGCGATGGGAGGATGCATTCCGATTTGTCTGAAAGTGTTTCAGATGGCTATCGGCCACTCCAGACCAAGATTAAACAGAAGAAAATGATAACAGTATCAGTGGTGGGCAGTAACGAAGTAGTTGTAGTTCGTTACTGTACTTAAGTACATTTTTCAAGTATCTCTACTTTACTGGAGTAGTTTTATTTTGAGTAACTTTCACTTTTACTTCACTACATTCCAAAGCGTAAGATCGTACTTTTTACTTCACTACATTTCATAAACACATCGTTACTCCTTATAATATATCACGTGCTCTGAGACGCACAAGCGGTGTCTGATTCATGAACAAACTGATTCTTTTCAACGAACCTGTTAAATTTATTCGCCAATCGCGCCAAACGATTCATTGACGAATTGGAATGATCCGATTGCAGCTGTTCTCGAGTCGACAACTCACTGATTCAAATGATCCGTTTAGAGCGAGTCTCCAGTCAACTGAATTCACAAGTAAGAACCGGGAGATCTTGTGCGCGCGCGACTGATGCTGCGAAAAGTAAGTTACTAATGTCTAATTTTAGGATTAATTATTATAACTGAAAATCATATTTAGTTCAAAGCTGTTCGTTGTTTGTGAATTACATCTGCTGTAAAAGGTGATCTGTTTAAGCGCACTGAAATGCTTGAATTCAGACACATTAAAAATGAAAAATTTAAATAACAGCTTAAATAAAATAACTCATGCACGTTCATATTCCTCGCTAATGTAACGTTAGCAGTTTTATTAAAATGCTACGCTTGTAGCCCTACGTGACGTCTGTTTTTATATTGTTTAGCAACAGCATAAAATTTTATATTGTTTGGATCAGCTAGAGTAGACAGATATGAATGTTTATTAAACCATACTGAAAATAAGTAAATATTGTTAGCTGATGCAAACTGTCTAGCTGCTTGCTGGTGCTAAGTTGAGGTAATTTTTAGATATGAAGTCCACATATTTTTATTCAACCACCTAGATAGATTACATCTGAGAGAAAAAGGATGTCATGCTCAGAACATGGTAACTACAGTAATTATCAAAGTGGAAAGTGATGCCCTCTGGGTGCATTTGGCCAGGGGCGTTTTTACACATACAATATTTGAAAGGAAAAATCATTATGAAAATATAATTATATTTTCCTTAAAATGTTCTTGCTAACTTCAGGCCTTATTCTCATGTCATATATAACTGTGACATTATGCAAAACAAGCTTTAAAACACTTTTTCTTACTGGTGAAAATTTGATGGTCAAATCTTCTCTCAGGTACATCGCAGTGTAAGGTTCATATTGAATATTACTACATCACTCTTATCAACATAGTCCATATCAACAACAAAAATGTATTTTTTGGAAAAATCCCAGGTATTTTGAGCAGTAGGATTATAAAAAAATATGTGCTAATATAAAATTCAATCAAGTAGTCTATATAAAATTGCAAAATAAATCTTTCAGTACTTTTTTACTTGAGTACATAAAAAATCGGGTACTTTTGTACTTTCACTCGAGTAAAATTAAAGGAGGAGCACTTTTACTTTTACTGGAGTAATATTTTATTATATGTATCTGTACTTTTACTCAAGTACTCAACTTGCGTACTTCGTCCACCACTGAACAGTATTGAACTCACCACAAATCAATGTCTGGTGTGTGACGGAGCCTGGCCTAAACTCTTTTCTCTATGCGCTAGTCCCTACTCACTTTTTTTTTATTGTGCGGCTAAAAGAAAAAAAACCCACAACTGTTCATTCATTGTGATGTAATCTCTTGCCGAAGAATGTTAATCTCTCTGTCTCTCATCTGTCACAATGATGGATCTTATTGTTTCACTACTTTAAGCCTTTATCTTTCATTAAAGTGTGACATTTATTTCACAGAGTGTTTTTCTGCATACGGATGGCCTGAGTTAACACAGGGAAAATAAAGCCATTGAAATGGATGACTTTCCAATACACAGAGCCTTTGGTAGCAAAGAGGAAATGTAGTCATTTTCAGATCCCCCTGGAGACATTCCTGAAATAAATTAGCAAAAATGTTTTATTTTTTTTTCTTTGCACTGTTGCTGAAACGGATGGTAGATGTCCCCGAAGGCATGATTGAAAAAATCTGTCAAAAAAATTTAAATATCATTATAATAATTGTGTCTTGAGACTGCGAAACTGAGCATATTTTATCAGGTATATTTATTATACTGGCTAATTTAAATTCTCTACATCCTAACAATGATTTAAAGCGTTGAGAATTTATGCTTTTACACATCTTTACACCTCATAAAGTAGAGGAGACCGTGGCTAATTGTCACACTTTTTACTCAGGTGAATATTTCTTAGTGAAAGTCAATTTCTGTACAGGCCCATACTTTAAAGTCTATAGGCTACAAAAAAGCTATTGAACTTTTGTTCTGAGCTATTGATTTTCACCCAGAAAAAAAGAACTCATTTTGACCTTTTGTTGACACCTTATGGGGTGTGTTGTTACAACAAAGACTGCCATTAAACAGCCTATTATAGGCTTTTCAGGTAATTTAAACATTAATTCATGAAACTCGTGTAAAAATCTAATGATATTTTTTTTTCACTTCCAGAATAAAAATGTCCTGATAATTTACACACGTCATCCAAGATGTTCATGTCTTTCTTTCTTCAGTCAAAAAGAAATTAAAGTTTTTGAGGAAAACATTCCAAGATTTTTCTCCATATAGTGGATTTCAATGGTGGCCAATGGGTTGAAGGTCCAAATTCCAGTTTCAATATAGCTTCAAAGAACTCCACACAATCCCAGCCGAGGAATAATGGTCTTATCTAGCAAAACGAACTGACATTTAACCACAAATGCTCGTCTTACATTAGCTCTGCGATGCGCGTCTTTACACATTATGTAATCACTGTGGAAAAGTTCTTCATCTGTGTACTTCAGTTCAAAAATGTAGGGTAGGGTGAAAAACCCTTGTTTTACCTTTTTTTGTAAAGGGCATTCGACTTTCTTTGCACATTCGTTTTGTAAACACTGGGTCGGTACTTTCACCTACGTCACATGTGCTTGATTACGTAATGTGTGAGGTTGAGATTTGTGGTTTAAAAGTACATACGTTTTCAACTTTTTTAGAAAATGACCAATCGTTCAGTAGATAAGATTATTCCTTAGCTGGGATCGTGTAGAGCAACATTCCCCACACATCGGTCAGTACCCCTTGGCATCACTTTTTTATGCTCAGGGAACCCTTTAGCATCACTTTTGGACATGCAGGGTCCTCCATTGCTTTTAGTTGTTTGTATTATGCGTCGCATTTAATGGTTTGCATGCATTTGCAAAAAAAATCATTTCATATAAATTTAATTAGATATTTTGGAGCACCTAACCCCATCCCTACCCTAAACCTACCCACTTCTGAACAATATAAAACACGCAACAGGCAAATAAAAGTACAGTGACAGATATTTTCTGATATCGTTATGCAAAGAACAGAGTAAATCATAAAGTTTTAATAGCTGAAGATACATGAATACATTAATATCTGAAGATACATATCACATAAAAAAAAAAAACTCCCAAACTTGTTTAGCATGATGCAGTTGGTCACGGGACACACAAGAGCCAATGGCATTTCACAACCAAAGCTGATTTAACGCTTCCTCTGGCGGCAATTTTTAAATTTGTGCGCCGTCTGCATACAGGATGAGCCTTACGGCAGATAGAGGCGGCAATCGTGTCTATTCCTCTCAGAATCAATCATTTTGCCTCAGAAAACTTGGGATATTAATACTTTTTAAATAAATTGTGACTGTAGTTGTATCTGCCTGTTATATACTGTGTTTAATATTGACAAATGGTTAGGTTTAAGGGCAGGGGTTGGGTTACATGCTCATAAATGTGTAAATAATGTAATGTAAAAAAATAGTTTTGACTGTTTACACTGAAAAAAAAAAAACACACACCCCAACATATATGCAATAATGGCAAAATTATTACCCAATATGTAATTTAATCATGATGATAAAAGGGGTACCCTGTGTGTCAAAAAGTGACAACAAGGGGTCCTGACCAAGTGTCAATATGTGATGAGTTGGGAGAGAGAATGTGTTGTGTAGAGCCCTTTAAAACTGCATTAAAACCGCAGTTTGGACCTTCAACCAATTGGCCACCATTTAAGTCCACTATATGAAGAAAAATCCTGGAATATTTTCCTCAAAAACCTTAATTTCTTTTCAACTGAGAAAAGAAAGACATGAACATCTTGGATGACCTAGGGGTGAGTAAATTATCAAGAAATTTTTATTCTGGAAGTGAAGCAATTTTTTTTAATAAATGTGTAATAAAATTATAGAATTAAAAATCTAAATAAAAATAACATTCAAACTATATAATTATATATAATATTATACATATAAAATGTTGGCTTCAAAACATCTTTAAACCAGCTGTTTGAAGCCAGCACTATAGTTTTATTACTAGTATTTGTTTCTGTGCTTCGTGTGATTAGTGACAAGGTTATTTTACAGAAAAACAGATAAACATATGTTAGTACAAGAATACATTAAAAACATTCATCTTAGCTCATTCCAGCAGGACTCCATATGGAAGTGATATGGTTTCTAGCTGAATAATGTTCAAATCACTGGCTTGCTAGGATATTCATCTTATTTAAATATTTCCATGTCACAGTGGCCGTATCTCTGTCCTTATATTAATAAAAGGAGATAAACGAGTGCATGTTGGCAAATCAGATGAGCAAAGTTATGAATCAAATCTGTTACAAGACTTCCCGGAATGAGGGAAACCTTGAGTTTTCCACAGAAAGAGGGCAGGAGTTTGACTAGAGAATCCCCATCCATATTGTTGACATAAATCAATTTGGTCTCCATTGAGGCTCAAATTTGTTTAGTGCCAAAAGGTAGGAAAGAAATAAAGAAAAAAATAAAAAATAGTTTGTCTGCGTGCGTTAAGGGAAAGCTTGGCAAATTCAACATAAGAGCAACCAATCTATTGTAGCTCTTAGGAGGAAGAAAGCAACTCTATAGATTATTGATGCCATTGTAACACCACAGACACAATTTTGTAAACACATACACATCACTTGACGGGAAGTCGGTAAGTAATTGTATGTCAGCAACAAAACAGACAAGAAAAGTCAGACAGGCCTTAAAGGTATGCATTGAACAGCTAGCTGACTCCAGGGCCATTTTTGCAGTCAGTGTGACAGCTCCATTAGTGTTAATGACAGTGTGTGATACTCCCTGAAACAACTATACCTGGGAAATAACATCAACAGCTGCTTCTGAAGAGAGCATTTGATTCTGAATAGGTATACTTCATGTTTGAGACTTCTATCGCTTTATCTCACTTGTTAAGAGCAGTTTTACATGATGCAACATATAATTTCCTGCAATATGCTCTTTTGTGATGTGGAAAGCAAGGATTCAAGGTTTGTCTGCTTAGCATCGCCCAGTTAGCAACACCATCGGGACTAAAAAGTGTCTTTATCGACGTCCATTCCAAAGTATTTATGGATTGTAATATATAATATAATATAATATAATATAATATGTGACCCTGTACCAAAAACAGTCTTAAGCAGCACGGGCACATTTGGAGCAATAGCCAAAAATACATTGTATAGGTCAAAATTATCGATTTGTCTTTTATGCCAAAAATAATTAGGATATGAACTAAAAATCATGTTCCATGAAGATATTTTTAAATTTTCTTACAGTAAATATATCAAAACTTAATTTTTGATTAGTAATATGCATTGCTAAGAATTTAATTTGGACAACTTTAAAGGTGATTTTCTCAATATTTAGATTTTTTTGCACCCTCAGATTGCAGATTTTCAAATAGTTGTATCTCGTCCAAATATTGTCCTGTTCTAACAACCATACATCAATGGAAAGCCTATTTATTTAGCTTTCAGATTATGTATGAAAATATATTTCCAAAAATTGAGCCTTGTGACTGGTTTTGTGGCCCAGGGTCACATTCAATATATTACAAGATAATATAATATAATATAATATAATATAATATTGAAATATGTTGTGTAATACTATATTTATGGCCCTAGGACTTTATGTTTTAATGATTAAATGAAATTAAATAATAAAACAAAGTCTAATTCATTGAACTCATAAAACATTATTTTTAAAATCTAAAAAAATGTGTTTTATTTTCCAGAAATTCTGTTTTGACTGTTTTAATATTTTTGAATTCTGTTTTATGATTTACCGCAAATGCATTACCAATGAATGCAATTTAACAACGTAATTACACTTTCAAGATCTAATCAAATTAAATGAAAACATGGATGAGATATTGTGTGATAAGTTCTTAAGTTATGTTTTAATGAACTATATTAGTATTGCTATTATTATATTAGATAATACATTCTGCTGTACAACAGTAAAATATTTCTGTTACAATATCTTCAAATTAAACCAAACATTTATTTTGGCGTGTTGTAGTGAAGACCTTTGAGATCTTATTTCATATGTTTTATGCCCTTTTTTTAAACCCTATATATTATGTATTTCCCTGCTTCTCTTGAGTGATGCACATGGCATTTATAGCTCAAGTTATTGGCACAAAAATGCCAGTGATCAGAGCCTCTCAGGAACTATCAGATTTATCCTACATTATGACCTTCTCCCCACAGACTGTGGTTAAACAAAAGGCCAGAAGATTATGTTAGAAAATACCATGTTACCTTTAATGAATAAACCTAGATTAAATCACAGTGAGGGATATGGATAAATCAAACAGGACACATTTGGTTTGATCCAGACTCCATAATCCTGATTATAAAAAACCTTTAAATACACCATGATATTGTGTTGTTTAATGCCGCCCTGTTCACACACACACAATGACTAAACTTTGTGGATCTGTCACAATCCAGCCGCTGACAGTTTACAGATTTGTGTTAAACATATTCATTGAATCTGTAAGCAGTGCACTTGGAATTATGCGGAATTATGAATACCGCTTAACGTTACTGAGGCGACATTTTGCACAGAGTATGACTATGATTTTATTCACAGGCAATCCAGGGTTTTAGCTGCTGATGGTGCTTGACTGAAGTTGAAGTGTGAATTACATCTAATGTGGAGGGCATCCCTGCTCAATGGCCATACGGTGACTGCATGGGAAGAGTCTGCATATATCAGAAGAAGAGACATAATCAACCTGAAATAGAGGCTCATTTTTGTTAGAGTGCAGGGTGACACTCTTTTGGTGTCTATTCAAACACATTGTCACAAAGCAGGTTTAAGTGGCTACCTGGGTAAGCTTGAGTTTAGCTTCAGTCAGCCCTGGATTTTTTAGTCTGATGAAAATGGATTTGTTTTAATGGTAAGCCCAGGGCCATATCTAATAATAACGTCTCACTCCAAAAAATGTAAACATTTAAATTATGCCAAAAATACATGATTGATATGTAAACACTATTACTACTAAATTATCACTATTATAACTAAAGTTTGTGGTTGGTATTGTGGTTTGGTTTTAATAGTATTGCTTGATTTTGTGAAATATTATGGTTTAAAATAGCTGTTTTTATTGTAATATATTTTAAAATGTAATTTATTCCTGATGGCAAAGCTGAATTGTTGTTCTTATTATCATCAACAATAGATACTGATAATCACTGATATGTTTGCAGAGACTGTGATACATTCTTTGATGAATATCAAGTTTAAAACAACAGTATATAATTTAACATAGAAATCTAGAAATAGAAGTCCAATTTTTGGTATTAACAAACCATTAACTATGACTTTTGCCTTAATAAACAACTAATTTGACACTTGTTAATAGTTAGTGGGGTAGTTGTTAAGTTAAGGTATTGGATAGGATTAGGGATATAGAATATGGTCATGCAGAATATGAGCTTTATAAGTACTAATAAACAGCCAATATGCTAATAATATGATCCCTATACTAAAGTGCTACCCATCAAAGTAAAATACTGTAATTTCTGGTCAATTTAATGTATCCTTGCTGAATAAAAGTATCAATTTTGGTCCCACTTTATATTTGGTGGCCTTAACTACTATGTACTTATTTAAATTAATAATTTGATACAAGGCACTTATTGTGTACATACAGTTGAGGCCAAAAGTTTACATACACCTTTCAGAATCTGTAAAATGTTAATTATTTTATCAAAATAAGAAGGATCAAACAAAATGCATGTTATTTTTTATTTAGTACTGACCTAAATAGTTTTTTTTTTTTTTTTTTACGTTTACATGTAGTCCACAAGAGAAAATAACAGTTACTTTTTTTTTTTTTACATGTGTTTGATTTTTAATACAATGTTGTTACCTGAATGATTTTAGTGATAGTTGTTAATGAGTCACTTTTCTGTCCTAACAGTTAAACTGCCCGCTGTTCTTCAGAAAAATCCTTTAGGTCCCACAAATTCTTTGGTTTTTCAGCATTTTTGTGTATTTGAACCCTTTCCAACAATGACTGTATGATATTGAGATCCATCTTTTCACACTGAGGACAACTGAAGAACTCATTTGCAACTATTACAGAAGGTTCAAATGAAACCTACTTCAGAAAACTTTTTAAATTTGAAGATCAGGGTAAATTGAATTTAATTTGTCTACTGGGATACATGCAAGTATCTTCTGTAGCTACTGGAGGGAAGTACTAAATGAAAAATATGATTTTTAGGCAAAATAAGAAACATTCTGTTCAAAAGTTTACTCCCCCGGCTCTTAACGCATTGCGTTTCTTTCTGAAGCATCAGTGAGCGTTTGAACCTTCTGTAATAGTTGCATATGAGTCCCTCAGTTGTCCTCAGTGTGAAAAGGTGGATCTCAAAATCATACAGTCATTGCTGGAAAGGGTTCAAATACACAAAAATGCTGAAAAACCAAAGATTTTTCTGAAGAACAGTGGCGGTTTAACTGTTCAGGACAAACAAGGGACTTGTGAACAGCTATCACTAAACAAAAAAACACAGCTGTGGATCATTCAGGTGACAAAACAGTATTAAGAATCAGTATTAAACTTTTGAACGGGGTCATTTTATATATTCAACTATGATTTTCTCTCATGGACTATGTGTAAACGTCTTTTATGTGAAATATCTTATTCAGGTCAGTACTACATAAAAAAATAACATCCATTTTGTATGATCCCTCTTATTTTGGAAAAATAATTAACATTTTGCAGGTTCTGCAAGGTTTATATAAACGTTTGACCTCAACTGTACATGTTTTTACACTGTTCTTATATTTAAAACAAATACCCGCATGTAATTAGATCTGTAATTTCTGTAAGAACATTTATAAACACTGTTGACCCATCTCTTACACCTTATCTCACCTTTAAACCTACCATTATCACCATTAACCTGTTTCTAACCTTACCTGTATCCCACTTCAATAGCAGCAAAAGTGTATGCGCAACACAATATAAACGCATTTTGATGTAAGTACATAGTAATTAAGGCCACCTAATACGTGCAATTTTTCTTGAAAAAAAAAAACAACAACAAAAAAAGCATACATAAATAAATCAATCAATCTCACTGACCCATAAGCTTCTGAACCAATGATATATTGATTCAAAAGTAAGTTAATTAAAGGTTGGCTTCAATTAATTTGAAAGTAAGTTAAGTAAGTAAAGGTGGGCTTCAATAAAATACTTGGAAATAGCAGGTAAAGTGGATTAAAACCCTGACTATGAATGATGATTATGTTAACAGAAACTTACAGCCACTTACAGTCTCAATGTAGAGGTAGGGCTATGTACAGCTCATTTGTCTTTGCCTAATCTGACATCCAGACATTGGCTGATCCCATTAGCCCCTGACAACCCAACTGGCGCAGCTGTTAGAGGTGCCATCATCATATAGTATTACACTTAAAGTTCAATAAAACCACATTGGTATACCAATTAAATCTACTTTTCACATTGCTGGAAAAATACACAAGGTCAGCGTAACAACAAAATAAGGCCATGCAATTAAAACACTGCCAATAGCTGGTTATGATTTACTCATTATGTATTGTCTGCTGGCCAGCCACTCACCTCAGTTTGTGGAATCCATAATGTGTGTATAGTGCCACCAACATCACATCATTTCTCAAACTGCAGATAATACTCACACTGTCAGCCATATGCTCAATTAATAAATATGAACTCGAACACGCATACCCTGCATCAAAGAGCTTTGTCTGGATGTGCCAACACCAGAATATAAACCTTCTTGGATCCCATCCATAATGGGTCTCCTCCTCTGTCACAGTGCAGGAGGAGGAGACCCTCCTCCCATTTTCTCCATTTCACATTTTCCTGTTTGCTGCAGATGATTTGCGTGTGATAACTTACACAGCACAGTTTGCCATCCTTATGGGTTGTGGTAGCATGTCATTATAATGAAGATCAAGACTATAGCCGGCAAACTCTTTTTCAGGCTTAAGCTGTGATTCCCAATCAGAGGTACATGTACCCCAGAGAGCATTTAAGCAGGTTGTTAGGTCTTTCTAAAAAAAGCGATTGCCCCGAGAACTGACGAAGCTTGTGTCGCATTAAAAAGAGAGGAATCAACCCACACCCACAGTTTTGACTGATTTAAGTTTAAAGGTTGAATAGCTGTAATGGCTACTCAAAGAAAATGATAATGGCAAATGATATCAAGTACGACATCAGTTAAGAGGAACAAACGTCTAGTATGATGTTAATGAAGGGAGCATTATTCATAGTTCTATGAGGGTAAATAATACCACAAAAAAAGCTAAGAAAAATTTAGATTGCACTATTTAAAACAAAAGTTCCCAAAATGCGATTTTTGCAGGCATGCCACAGAAGGATAATTTTGGGCTTCCCAAAAAACCTTTCAAGTAAACATTTCCTAAAGTTCACCCCAAAAAATGCATGTTCATTGAAGAGAAGAAATTGTTAAATAAAGTTGTTTTTATTTTCTTTGCGCACAACAAGTATCCTCATAGCTTCATAAAATTATGGCAGCGGCTATTTGCACTAAGTGTAAATAGCAATAGATGCTATTTACACTAAGTGAAAATAACATTTTCTTAGCGATATATGCTGTTTACACTAAGTGCAAACAGCGATAGATGCTATTTACACTATGCTAAAATAAGGATTATAAACATTACAGACATTATAAAACAGCATGCAATAATAACATATTGTGTGTAAATTATAGTTTTAATTCAAATTATTAAATGGATGCTGCCTCATTGGGACAATAAGCCCTCCCTACATCTATCCTAACCCTAACCATTACTTTATTTTCAACTTTTCATAAGTATATCACACGTTGGTGGGCAGGGTTAGTGTAAATAGCCTCTGCCAACAAGACATGTTACTTGCATTTAGACTAAATAGATATAAAATTATGTTGAACCACTGATGTCACATGGACTTTAACGATGTCCTTACTACCTTTCTGGTCCTTGAATGTTGTAGATGTGTTGCTATCTACGCAGGGGTAGAAAGCTCTTGGATTTCATCAAAAATATCTTAATTTGTGTTCTGAAGATGAACGAACGTCTTATGGGTTTGCAACAATATGAGGGTAAGTAATTAATTACATAATTTTCATTTTTGGGTGAACTATTCCTTTAAAGAACCTTTTTTTCCCCTCTCAGAATGAAGAGCATTTTAATAATCTAAAGAACCTTTTGTACAATGAAAAGATTCTATAGATGTTAAAAGGTTCTTCATGGAACCATCAAAACCAATTAAGAATCTTTATTTTTAAGTGCGCAGTCTATATTATCCTTGTTGTGGAGTTTCAGACCTATATATGTAATTACAACTTAATAGTTTGTATCAATTTTCTTGATGTGTATTTAATGAGTATTCTTAGCAACAGTGTTGCTTCTTGCTGTGCACGTTACATTTTTCATACTTCATAATCACTTCTTAATCTTAAACGGAAAAGCAAATCAAACTGATTTCCTCCATGTTCCACGCAAGTATAATGCGAGCAGCGGGATTTGTTTAGTCTCCCTGCATCTGATCATTGCTGATTCATGCATGACGCTTTGGTTAAACATAAATGGTAAGGCCATTTTATTATTTTTCTTATGAATATGCTATCTTCAAATACAATTAGTTCTAAAAAACGTGGGAGACTTGTGTTACGATCTCATTTTATATTAGGTGGTCTTAACTACTAATGTACTTTCATCAAAAATAAGTACAATGTACTTTTTGTGTTCAAATTGTATTGCACAACACTTTAGCTGCTATTGAGGTGGGGTACGGGGAAGGTTAGAGACAAGTTTGGTGGTATGGGTAGATTTAAGGGTGGGTTAAGATGTAAGGGATGGGTCAATAGTGTAAATATAAATGTAATTACAGAAATTACACATGCACAGATGTAATTACATGCAGGTAATTTTTTAAATGTAAGTACAACGTAAAAACAGGTATGTACACAATAAGTGCATTGTATCAAATTAATAATTTAAATGCAAGTACATATTAGTTAAAGCCAACTAATATAAAGTGAGAATGTTCATTTATAGCCATAAACACAGAATAAAAATTAAATGAATAGCCTCTTCTCATTCCTCTGTGGAGGTCCAACTCAATCTCAGCAATTTTTAATATTTTTTTAAATAATGGCAAATTGGTGGCTAATTTGTACAACAATTAATAATTACTTTTTAAAAAAACATTTTCATATGATTCACATCTTATAAATTAGTAGTTAAAATTCAGTTTTTTCATGAAATTGGGTTGAAAGATCTGTTGTGTGATGCATTATCCAGTGAGCTTCTCTTGAGATTTAGATTCAGGTTTGTGAAATGAATCATTTAAACATCTTTGCGAACCAGTTTTACAGATTCAAAAGAGTCGAGAATTGACTTTGACTATCACTGCTACATTCCTGCTATAATTTTTTGTGGTTTACAATGGAAACAAAGTAGTGGTGTAACAGTAGAACCTATTAATTTGATTTTAAAAACAGTGATGCATAGTGAAAGTCAACCCTCAGTACTTGTGTAAATCAGACACTTTGTTACTAAACTCATCTGATATCCATATATTTGAACATGCAGTATTGTATCACAACATATTTAAGCTACCAGTGAATTTCAACATTCAAGTAATTAATATAATACAAATTATTACATACTAAGTCTACAATGTTCTAGCAATGTTCAAATGAAACCTGTTACAGGCCACGGCTTACAGGATCAAAGCACGACGACAGAGAGGGTTAAATACCATTCACGTTCACGCAAGCTTGACTCGAAACTCTTATTGAGCGTTTGCATGATTCTAGCCTTGAGAAACCTTCTTTATGGGTAAGTTGAGACACGAAGTGTGCATGGTGTGCTGGTGGAGCATCCCAGTTTTGTTCCTTTGTAGATTGCGTTTTTGTGCGGCGTCTTGCTCATGGCAATTCTTTGGTGGAACAAGATAGCGCTCTGTTTACCAGTGGGGAAGTTGAAATGGGATAAGAGGGATTTGTTTAGGTTTTGTCATGTGTAGTCAATTTAACCCCAAGTTTTGCATCAATTTATTGGTTTAATCTTACAAGGTTCTGCCTGGAGAAAGTATGAAAAATGAAAACCATCCAAACAAACAAGCAGCCAAGGAACAACTGCTTGAAATCTTGACGTCCTAATTAGATTGGCTCTTATTGCTTTAATGAAAAAACATAAACAGAGGGCTATTTGCATCCTTGCGCCTTCTGGTTTTGCTGGAGTGCTCATATTTGCGGCATTAAAATCAATGAAAGAAAAAGAACATTCATAAACCACGCTCTAAATAAAACACTCACAAACATAAAACAGCCTTCGGCGCTTGCCGCAGGAAGTACGAGGGCATTATCAGTCTGTCAGCGAAGCCTCCCTTAACCACTATTTGCATCTCTCTGTTATTCCTTATCGGGGTGCATTCAGTTTGACATGCATTATGACTGATTCTCCACTCTTGTCACTGATTAAATTTCCATTAGCCATGCTTACCAGTTGTTGTGGCACTGAGAGCTCCTGAAAGATGTTCTCCAAATATGATTGCTGGGAAGAGAGCAGAGGTGGGATAATGACACAGTAACATGATTTTAGGAAGCGCTCTGTGTGACGGCTCCCTCCCTCACCGCTTCAGTCTCTCCCTCACACGTCCTTTCTCGTTCTTGCTCTTCTCTGTGTGGAGTTGCTTCTCATCTGCCATGAGCATAGCAATAAGGCAAGCATATAGAGAAAGACAGAAAGTGTGTATGCGTCTGTGTGTAAGGGGGTGTTAAGAGATCTATTTAAATCCTGCCGTGCACACACGTACATACTCACAAACGGAAATAGCCATATTTTTCACATCCGCACAAGTCTCGCAAATCTCTTTTCAAACTATGGAGATAGTTTATTGCCCAAAATGAAACTCTCTTTCTTACTCACAGTTGTGTTGTTCTAAATCCATATGATTTTCTTTCATTTTTAGAAACAAAAACGTGGTCTTTTGAAGAATCTTAGCATG
Source organism: Labeo rohita (assembly GCF_022985175.1). NCBI lineage: Eukaryota > Metazoa > Chordata > Actinopteri > Cypriniformes > Cyprinidae > Labeo > Labeo rohita. The sequence continues at coordinate 23,351,035 of NC_066874.1, read as the reverse complement.
TCTTTTCCATGCAATGATAGATCATAATGGTTATTCAATTCCAAAAATAACCAAAAACTTAAAAAAAAAAAAAAAGATTACCATATTCTGGATTACAATACAACTTAAAGGAATAGTTCACCCAAAAATGAAAATTCTGTCAATTAATTACTTACCTTCATACCCAAGACGTTCATTCATCTTCGGAACACAAATTAAGATATTTTTGATGAAATCTGAGATCTTTCAACTACCAAGTTCAAGGCCTAGAAAGGTAGTAGACACATTGTTAAAATAGTCCATGTGACATCAGGGGTTCAACCGTAATATTAAGAAGCTACGAGAATACATTTTGTGCGCAAACAAAACAAAAATAATGACTTTTTCTTCAACAATTTCTCTTCCAGGGTCAGAAATATCTTAAGTTGTGTTCTGAAGATGAATGAAGGTCTTACAGGTTTGGAGGGACAAGAGGGTGAGTAATAAATGACAGAATTTTCATTTTTGGGTGAACTATCCTTTAAGCCATTCTTAACTGATATTTTTTTCATGCAGTGAGCTGGTAACTTATTATGAATATCAACCAGTTCATTCAAAAGTACAGCTCAAAAGAATGATTCATTTGCTGATTCTGTTCTCAAGTCAACTCACTGAATCAGTGATTCGTTTGAGGTGATTCTGGTGTTCACAGCTCAATGGAAGTTAATTAGTTAATAAAGATTTATGGGTCATTCTATAATTGTGGGTACATCTCATGTCCGTGAAGTATATTTTTAATATATTTTCATCAATATAAAGCCCTGATGCTTAATTTTCTAGTACACAATTATATTTGTCCCAATCACACTACTATATGTTGAAAAAGCCATATCTTTGTCAAAAATGATGTTTACATCACCTAAAACCCCTGGTATTCAGCTGTCCGATTTTGTAAAGTTGCTCAATCTACTCTGCATTTAAGCATGAAAATGACCTCAAATATAAATTAATTTCATAGTTTGCCTTCGGTTAGATTAGGTTATTAAGACATTTGGGTGTGTGCTTCAAAAACAATAAGTGTTTATTGTGATATAATGTTTTACTTGTGTCTGAAAAACCATTGTCGACTAAGTTACCCACTAAAAAAAGCCCCCCCTCAAAAATGAATGGTTTGTCCCATTCTCGCAAAATTTGCACAGTATGATGATATTTCCTCTAGAAGCATATGGATGAAACACTAGAAGTTATGTTTTCTCCCTTTCCCCTAATATTGGTTAAAATAGCAAAACTGTGTCAAGAGTGGATTAATTGACTGTCAACAGTGTTACACAAGTATTATTGCTGCAAATCTTAGCAAGATAATTTAACTAAAACTTATAAAAATATATTTTTAAACATACCATATGCTCAGCAGTTCTAAGCTTCTGTGATGAGTATAGGCCCAAAACACAAAAAAATGTCAACTAAGTTACCTGTCAACTGTGTTACCCAGTAAAGGTAACATGGTGGACAGTAGCGAACATAGATGGCATTTTATGCACGTATTCCTACAGATCACCTTTATTTATATTGCACGTTATACAATATAGATTGTTTCAAAGCAGCTATGTAGGGTCATGTTTGGGCTTTTGGGAAAAAGGAACACACTTTTCTTCACATTGTCAAATTCTAAATGCACCCGTAATTATAGCATGACCCTTATATTTGGTCTATTTCTCATTCAGATCTATTATATTTTAAGTTGAAGCAATGGGTTAAAGTTAAAAACATCTTGATGAATTTATTTATGATTTGTTTACAAACACGCAACTTTTTACTTCACCAGACGTTAATTGATGAACTGTAATGCTAAATTTCTCCAGTTCTGATGAAGAAACAAACTCATCCACATCTTAGATGGCCTGAAGGTGCAGTTAAAATGAGTAAGTAAATAATGACGGAATTCATATATAACCTCTGCCCTCATCATCTCAGCTTGTATGTTAATCAGGGCAGAGTTACTGTGCAAGTTTGAGTATGGAGATAAAATAAAATGCCTGGTATTTGAATGAAGCTAACCGTTATTGCTAATGACCAGCAGGATTAATTAGCGCGAGTAGGATGGGCAGCTCGGAGAGCAGTCTCTCCCTCATTAATCCGCTTGCAGGTGTTCTCCTGCCACTCTCTCCCCCTCCGTCTGCACATGGAGAAGATCGACGAGAAGCCAACTCACACCAATTCAATCTTATTAGTCCACTGCAGAAATCACATCCCTGAAAGAACCTCCAGTGGAGGACAGCTGTAGATAAGAGAAACACGAGACTCGGAAACACAAAGGAATGGGGAAATTGTAAAAACTGGGAGAATTATTGTGTAAAGGTGGTATCTTCTGTGCTGGGAGACCAATGAATGATGTATCTGAGAGACTTCTTTAGGTTTGTTTTCAGCACATTTCCTCCAAGCTCCAAGTCAAATCAGCATATTGTACTATTTATGTCATTATTTATAATGGTATAACATTTGAGGCGCAACCTAAATTCTAAATTAGGCTGATATATGCTAATGCCAGTTTTGCTCATGCATGAAATAGGGTGAACAGATTTTTTAAATCAAGAATAGGATGATTTGATGTTTCTGCTAACATTTGACATTTACATATAAATTTACAGTTAAAGCAACGCACTGTCATGGCAATGTATACATTTCCAGTCAAAAGTTTTTGAACAGTAAGTACAGCAAAAAAAAAAAAAAAAACCTGAAATATTTTACTATTTAAAATAACTGTTTTCTATTTAAATATATATTTAAAATGTTATTTATTCCTGCGATCAAAGATACATTTTCAGCATCATTACTTCAGTCTCCAGCGTCACATGATCCTTCTGAAATCAATCTAATATGCTGATTTGATGTTCAAGAAACATTTATTATTATTATTTTCAATATTTAAAACAGTTAGATACATTTTTTTCAGCAAAAGCTTTTGTAACATTATACACTACCATTCAATAGTGTATAATGTTTCAAACAATGGGGAAGAAATTACAGAAATTAATATTTTAATTTAGCAAGAATGCTTTAAATTAATCAAAAGTGATGGTAAAGACATTTATAATGTTACAAAAGACTTCTATTTGTAATAAAAGCTGTTCCTCTGAACTTTCTATTCATCAAAGAAACCTGAAAAAAAATTACTTAGTGTTTTCAACATAATAATAAATGTTTTTGAGCAGAAAATCTTAATATTAGAATGATTCTGAAAGATCATGTGACTGGAGTAATGATGCTAAAATTCAGCTTTGAAATCACAGGAATAAATTACATTTTACAATATATTTAAATAGTAAAAACATTACAGAATTTTACTGTTTTTGCTGTACATTCAATCAAATAAATAGAGGCTTGGTGAGCAGAAGAGACTTCTTTAAAAAACATTAAAACTCTTACTGTTCAAAAACTTTTGACTGGTAGTGTATCTTTTTTTTTTACTTTCTGGAAACTTGTAAAATCTATTTTGTACATTTTCATACAACTGACGGTTAGGTTTAGGAGTTGGGTGGAACATAACGCCTATTTCCCCCAAAATCATACGTTTCCATAATTTCAAACACTATTATTTTCTTATGAAATCACCCTAGATCAAGTTTAAACCAAATATTCTCATCAATGGAAACTAAAGCCATAAAAACAATTTCCACATTGCCTGAATACAAGCAATGATTTGAAAACCATTTTATACTCAACATCAAAAAAATAATAATTCCATTATTGATTGTGATTACAGCAGGGAGGATCACTGATCTATGACTACTGTTGGTTTGGAGCTGTACTTAGTAGGGGAGACTGGGGAGTGTTGTCACACAGAGTGATTTGCAACACCATTGCTTTAACCAATTAGAATTGAGCTACAGGGGCGAAATCACTATCACACATGACCACCACCCTCCTGAGGTGAGAGCAGCAGTTGGAAGACTATCCGTGAAGTTAATTCTTTCATCTGTTTTTTTTTATTTAATCTGGCTATAAAAATTGCAAAAAAAAAAATTGCAACATCACAGCAGATAAACAAGATAAACTCACTAAATGTAGAAATACATGAAAAGTGAAGACGTATTGTGTGAAAAATAAACAAATGCAAAACAAAAACGCTGCGACGTTACACCTCCGCTCACTGATGTTCTTTATTCAGTGCAGCCTTTTCTTGAAGTTGAAGGAACACTGCGACGTGGGCCATTAACTGAGGCTTTAAGAGGGCCATTGAAAATGACCTGGCCTGATCTCCAAATGAAAGATAAATATGCTGCAGTGTGGACATCTGTCATGGGGATGTGGGAGGAGGCTGACAGACTCAGAGTACTAAATCATTTCCACACTAAACTCTGGGTATGATTCACATTGTGACCGCGCTTACACAACGTGTTTTTCACCACGAAAGGTGAAAGGTTTTTACTGCAGAATGAACTCTATAAACATGAATTGCACAAGATGTAACCAAATGTAGTCACTTGGGAATGGTCTTTTTTGGCAATTTAGGTTTTTCATCTAGTGCAGCAGGAGGTCAGCTTGTTTCCAGCACACATAAAACGCTTTCTCCCATGAGGCGCCGCTTGGATCCTAGTGTAGCAGGCCATGCACCACTGACATGGAAATTCAAATAGACGGGGATTAACTCTTTAGACTTCAACAGACCCGCCAGTACATTATGTTCCTGATGAGAAACCAAAAGAGGAATGTTAACATGAAAACCAGGAAAAAAATCGTATTGCACGAGGAGTGCTACTATAGAAAATGAGAGAAAATGTCACTAGCCGGGTTTTCATCCAAAGTTGCGAATTGAATTTATGCGCACAATTGACCCTTTGCAAAAACCTGCCCTCTTTAGTTACTGTTGCTATGTCCGACAAACAATGCCGCTCTCAAACTAGGTGCAGTGAAAATTACGAAGCAAAGAGGAAACTGTTAGTTTTAGTACGAAACAAAGTCTTAGCTTTAAAATTCAATTTTTAAGATACTCAAACAATAAATACCATTTTGTGGCTCCTTAATGTGTCATGACAGATCGCTGTATTGCCTTATCAGATCAATGACACGTGAACCGATTGTCTTTTCTTCTTTTCTTAAAACACGTAAGAAACATGAATGAACATCAGAACGTATTTCATTTAAACCACGGAAAGACGTCAGTACACAATGTTTCAAGTTTAACTCCACCAAAGTTAATCTACCCTCCTGTCTGATTAGTTTGTTGGACAGAATGGCAGATTCGGTGTTATGATTGGTCAGATCGCCTATCAATCAAGCTGTTTGCAAAGTCATATAAAACATTTGCGAATAACGAGTTAAAGAGAACAAAATTGACACTTCTTGATAAAATAACAATAAATATCACCAAGAAAAGTAGGAGAAGCCACTGAATATCATCATTTCCATATATAATAAATTACTTGTTCCTCAGAGCGAACAGAGGAAATACAATAAATGTTGTCATTGCTTCGGAGGTGGAAGCCTGCTGTTGGAAAACGCAGTCGTGTAAGACAGTTCTGGGAGGCAATTATATAGACATACTTTGATGAATGACCATAACATTTCAGATGCTGTGCAACATGATCGGTCCACGGGTTAGTCAGTTAGGTCATCCCATAGCACAAAGCTGACTTTTTTTGATGTGCATGGAGGAATTTATTCACAAAATGCATTTCCATCTCCCATTATTTGCATTAAAAGGGTCAGTCGGACTAATTTATTATTGATCCAGCATCATCTGTATTGAAGAGAAAGAATCACTTCACCCGATGTTTAAAGTGAATAAAATAGCCTTGACAGACTAAGCTACTTACACACAATTACTGAAGAACTTTCCTCTCATCCACCGGACTATGTACCGGTAAAGGGGGAAAGCAGTGGACCAAACCACTGTTAGGCAAGTGAGGGGGGATTCAAAATATTTCTGAACTTTCTGAAGCTTTTTTGCGTTTATATTGTTTTACTACTTACACAATCGCCTGTAATGATATTTTTAGGGGGGACAGCTCTCAGATGGGGGGGTCCTATCTCTCCCGTCCCCCCATGATTTACGCTTATGTTCGTGATCCAGCTTCACCTACAGAAGAAGTGAGTATAAGGTTTTTTATGCAGGTAAAAGGGTGTTTTTTACACTACCACTGAGAAATTCTAATCAAAGTATGTTATAGACTTCTCATTAAGACCCTAAAGAATCACATTAACTTGTGGAAAATGGGCATCTGATGACCCGTTTAACCCCTTTTTTTTTTTGCACAAGTCAACAACCACCTCAAGTGAGCGTAAAAACTTTTTTTGCAAATTACGATTTTTTTCTTTAAATTTGCCGTTTCCATCACTAGTTTCTGATGTAATACTTCCAAATGCACATGAAAACAGGGTGATGGAAACATGGCTACTGTCACCTACATGATCACCACTGTGGTGTAAATGCACTTTAAAGGTGCACAAAGCAATTTTTAAAAAACGCTTTGACCGCTGTGTCCCAAAACACACTTGTAGCCAATCAGCAGTAAGGGGCGTGTCTTGTACTGATAAAGAGAAGACAGCACTCAATTTCAGTTTACAGGAAGATATTAGCAGATTGACTATAGATAGAGAGAAATAGCAGATAAAAAATAGGATAATATCAGAGAAACAAAACATTAAAAAGAAGGGTTATGATCAGGCAAGAGGTAGGACCCACGTGAATATCGGAGCAGCCTTTAAGCGGTGGATAGAGCTCATGAAGCTATAAGGGCTAGAATCGGACACCGAAGTTGCGTTGTTTCTTTTTGCTAGGTGAGTAACTGTGATTTTGCATTGTTTCAGACAACTTATCTGTGTTGGCTTTTGTTTGAATATGCATGTGTCATCTTCGCTTGTTTCCGCCATCGTCGTTATGCCGGGGTTGTGTACGTATTTGTGGGGCGGAGATATCAACATAGGGGCAAGGTCCTGTTAGGGTATGGTTGTGTTTGTTTGGGTGCTTTCAAATGGCAAAAATCACTTTTAAATGGGTCTCTCTATGGCACTTGACTGAAAGGGACAGACAAAATAAACAAATTAACTAACAAATGAGCTAACAAATTAGTTGTTTTCACTTTATTACAGTGCAACATTGTTCACTTACGTGGGAAGCAGTAGTCTGGCATGAAAGTCTGTATTCTTAATGACTGGAAATTAATTGAATGTATTCATATTTATTTTAAATGCAATAAAACACCATGTTGTGTTCTTGCTTAATTATATCATATGCAGATGACTTTTTCAGGTACATTTTAAAAGAATAACATTTCATGTAAAGCACATTTCACAGTTCCATCACCAACTTCCAACTTTATTAGTATCAAACCACTGCTACAAAATTACATCAAACATGATGAAAATGAACTTGCATACGTGCTATACACAATGTAAGCTTTAAAGTAATTAAAGTATATGATTCTTTTTTTTTTTCTTGACAAATATCAATATATATCAATGCCACTTAAAGCCATATATGTCATTCCAGTGATCTAGAGCCTAAAATATACAACTATATCCCTGGTGGCTAAAGTATCTCCATACACATGTAAGTAAAGATGACCATTTCAAATTTCTCATCACAGAAATTTCAGCTTCAAGAGTTGAGGAAATAAAAGTACAGCCATCCCAATATGGTTACAATGTCCAGTTTACTTAGTCACCAAATTGAACGAAACAAAATCAAAAGTACCGAAATCAAATAAACATGTATATACAAAAGTAACCAAAGCTCACCGAATGTTTCCAAAAAGCGTTAGTGTAAATTTGGATCGTTCTGGCGGGTGTCCTCTGTGCTCAATTACTCAGTAGCAGACGGGTGGTTTCACTGGTGGACCTATTTCACTTCACAAAATAACGGCTTAAGATATGAACGGTGCCAACACAAATAGTCCATGCCATTCAAGACAGCTAGCAACAATTACCAGGCCAACCAACATCTAATGAGACATAACAGTGAATAACAGAGAACAGTGTTTTTATAAAACCCCGGACTCGCGTTCTAAACGGATCCCTTGCTTTTCAAGTAAAACGTTTCTCCTGATGAGACACAAACGGTGGTTCTGCTAAATCCTTAGCATTATCAAAACCACTGCATCAGTGCTTGGCTAACTTATTTTCCAGCTCAGTGAAAATAATGAGCGAGGGGGCTGACAAACACTTGATGGCGAGGAGAGGAAAAAAAAACAAAACAAAACAAAAAAGCTTTAGAATCCACTCATTCTCAGTTTGGCAGCTACTTTATTATCCAGACAAATATTTTGCCAATGAATGTTTCTACCGGCTAAGTACAGTCATGGCGGCCGCTTCATTTGTCATCAGTTTCGTATCATTCGAAGGTTTAACACAATAGCCGCGAACCAAATGGGCTTCGCGAAGGATTATAGGTTTTTGTTCTTTACGGTGCTCCGTGGAGTCAATTAGAATACTGCAAAACTGCAATTACTGGCAGGCGTTTTGAAAAGGACAGAGGTTTATGTAGATTACTGTCAGCCCTGCCAGAGTGCTGCTGGGAGAGTGAGCGCTCACAGCTGGTTAATGCAGCACCCTCCAGCACTCCACAAAATCATCCTCCAGAAACTGACAAAGGCACAGGAAGAATTTTATTAACTGCCAGGTCAGAAGAATCACCTCCCCTGACCGCACACACAGCACTCTCAAACCGACTTTCAAAAGAGTCTGGCCAAGACAGAGATGGAGCTGACAGGTTTTTAATCATTGAAATACCGCCTACCACCCTCATTCTGTCTCGCCAGCAGCTTCGCTCGAGATAGGAGACGAAGTATCTTAAATGTTTGGGCTTTTTGGACCATACGCGTGCGGTTGCACGTCCACCGTCCAAGTCTTTCTTATACGTACTGTAGGGTTTTTTAAAAAGTACCGAAATTGCTACCTCATCCCACACGGCGATGACTCCGGGAAGGTGTTGGAACCCAAGGGGTCTCCTCGGGCCACAACACACCGTGCTGCTTGCAGTAATTTGAACCTTTTCCAAAATAGCACCGGCCTATCGGGTTTTCATGACCGCAGGTTCCTTATGTCTGTCACAACTCTGTGAATTAGCGCTCGCCTGACGTGAGGTTTCGCAACTCGTCATTGAATATTAATGCATGTCCAGGAATGTGATTATCAAGTCATTAGATGCTCAGAGAGAAATTTGCAGCACATTTGCCTGTTATTTACCGACTCTTTTGAAAGGCTGTAACTTTCAGAATTATGCATGCATGAATGCTCTTGTCTGCTTTTTTTATCTTGATATCCACTTACACAGCTTTAATGATGCTTTAATGAGCTCTTTGTTAGGGTTTGACTCACAATATTTATTAAAAGAGCATGTGCTACTTTTATATCTTTACACAACTCAAATTGCTAGACGATTTAAAAAAAAATGCCCCTTTTATCAGCTTTTAGTTTGGACTGAATACTGCGCAACACTGATTCGTCTAGTATGCTAGCTATGAATGGCAAATGCGTGAGGCTTAGACATGGCGTTTGACATGGAATGGCAACAGATCATATCAATTAATACTTTTAAAGGCACATTTTATACAGTACTTGCTTCTAGAGTGGAGTCAAAATGTTATTTCACGAAATGAAATGCAAGCTATTGGTGTCCCTAATCTGCGATTATGGAGTTTCGTGATAATGATAAGCAAGTGCAATGTTACTTTTTACATCACAATGGCGAGAGCCAGGCCGTCATGGCCATTAAAATATTTAACATCCCTCGGTTTGATCTTTGAGGCTTTCGGGACTGTAATAAGCGAAGGGACATATAGGTGAGGCCTATATGATTCTGTGACTGATTCTTCGAAAGAAAATCTCATGTCTTCCTGTCATTAAAAATAATGTACCAAAAGAATGTAAACTTGTTAACCAAATAGTCTAAATGCAGTCCATAGGAAAGGACCCAGTATTGCACACTGAGCAGAAACGATTCTGTGATGACTTTCACATGAAAAGAACATTTCATCATAGCTCAACAGACAGGTCTAGTGATGTTCAGTAGTGCAGAACACATTTCATTAAGTCAAAGCAGCCTCCAAACTGGTTTGTTCTCAAATTATCGATTTATGGTAAGTGGCCACCTTAACATACATATTAATTTGACATGCAGCACATTTATAATTTCTGCACATCTTAGTATACAACAAGTGTGTGGGAACTAGGGTAGAGGTTAAACTAAACCTAGACACTGGCTCTACCAATAAGATAAAATGAGTTCTACTTTCTTCGAATATACACACACGTGACTCGTTTTCTATTATACCGTATGACTGGTTCACACCCTCTGAGTTAAAAGTAGATTATTTGATTACAAACGGTTCTTTTTTCCAACTTCTACTCGTTTGACAAGAATCAACAACAGTTGTGGCATCTAAAATGAAAGACAACATTGTAAACTATGCCATACTGCATACGTATTTTGAAATAATATTCATTCACATGTTTGGATCCACACTTGAAAGTCTCATAGTGTCCCCACAAGGGAAGTGCATATTCTTTTTTTTTCTGCTTCCCTATTCAAAACTATTTCACACTGACAGAAGCAAAGCAGGTAATATGTTAATACATTATAAAAATCTGTTCAAATGATTACAACCATAAAACATACTCCATAAAATGAAAGGAAAAAAAGCCAATAATGATTTGAATGATCGTCAGATAAGTTCCATTAGACACTGTTCATAATTTCCTCATTTAATCAAAGTGCACATCAAATATGACCCACTTTCCCTCCACTTTTTACTTTGGACTGGCCTGGTACAATATTTTGCATGCTGCCAACTAAAGAATGTGTTTTATGCGCTATTTTTATTTGATATCTTTTTTAATATAACATCAAATGCAGCACAGAAATGTTCTCTATTCCGTTTTCTCCTATTTTAAAGCCCCCCAGGGCAAAAAGGACAGCTCTGTAAATCTGCGTTGCTGTTTTATACCCTTTTGACCACTGCATGAGGCTCATTTTAATTTTACAATTAGGCTCACAAAGAAGCAAATTTCTCTCATACGTTTACATATTTAAATCTCCAGTGCAATCTAGGAATTTTTCCTGCAGTAAAACAACTAATTCACGTACTTATAGAATAACTAGAAAGGTTTATGATCGTACTCTGCATAATTCAGTTAAATGCAATTGGGGTCTATAGCCCAGAGGTCTAAACCATTGAGGTATGGCTTTAGTTTTGGTCCAGAAAATGAATAATCATATTTCACTGTCTCTGTGGAAAAACCATGCACATTAGCGTATTAAACTAAAGCTGCACTTCGCCTTTGACTGTATTTGATATCAATTTCAATATCTCTCCCTTTGTGAAATCTTAAACAGTGCTTCTTGGTTCACCGGATTTAAATGAGCTCACCAAAAACCGTATTATTTAAACATTTTGCTCGCTTTATGGGCGTGTGAATGATGTACCAGCACGGTGAGCAAGGTGGCACACTAGGGTGTCTTTCCTTTTTCAATAACAAAGACACTAATGCCACACACCCTCGCTATTTTCAAAGCCTGATTTTGGCTCATTTGTGAGCGTTCGAAGGGGACAATGTGTGCTGATTCACAAAGTGGGAAATCAGGAAAAGAAAATAAGAAAAGAATAGAAAATAAGACAAGAGAAAGAAAACCAACCCCCTAAAACTGTATGTATTTACATGATGACAAACACCACAGAAGAAAATTACCATCCCAACATAAGCAATGCTGATTAAAATCCCTCGCTGCTTTCCAAACACACTGTACCAGATTGGATCCAGCCATCAGCAATGTCAAAGGATCTGTAAATGCTCAAAAGGGTTCTTTACAGTCATTGTGTATGGCCGTCCCCAGGGCTAGTAAACGCTGACGAGAGAAGAGAGAGCCAGGATCAGGTACCGGCAGGCCAGCAGGACTTCAGCGCCTCCTGTACTTCCATACGGAGCGGTGTTGGGTGCTGTAAACAACAGAGCAGAGACACACGCTGATTAGCAGATTCTCCCTCTCTCCTGGCAGCGACTCATAGTCTCAGTCAAGCAGTACCTCCTCCCTTTTCATATGAGCGGAGCTCACGCTGCCTGCCTTCACGCTCTCAAATCAAGACTCGCGACGAGCTCGCATGCCGGAAGGAGTCCTTCAATAAGACGCCTTGTTTCAAACCCATGCTGGGCACTTCAAAATAAGGGCGTAACAATTCATCTCAAAGATGTGATCATGTTGCTTTCTCTGCTTTTACCTTTGAACCCGTTTCATCTATAATAAAAATGTATTCGCATAAAATATTTTTTAAAATGCATACAAAACAAGCCGACATGCTTCTAGGCTGTTCTGGGTGGATGCCAGTATTGGCACGTTTCTATGCAGTTGCTAGGGTGTTCTGGGTGGTTGCCAAGGAGTTGCTATGCAGCTGTTAAGATGTTATGAGCACATTGCTCTGTCCTTTGCTAGGGTGCTCTGGATGCTCGCCAGGGGCACTGCTATGCAGTTGCTGAGGAACTGAGGAACTCTATATGATTCTTAAAAACGGGTAGTTAGACCAAAAATGAAAATTGTGTCATTAATTACTCACCCTCATATCGTTCCAAACCCCTGCCTTTGACGTTTGTTCATCTTCGGAACACAAATTAAGATATTTTTGATGAAATATGAGAGCTTTCTGTTCCTGCATATACAGCAATGCAACTACCACATTTATGGCCCAGAAAGATAGGAAGGACATGGTTAAAATAGTCCATGTGACATCAGTGGTTCAACTATAATGTTCTACCTGATCTCATGATCAGGTACCAATACATATCACTGCAAATTCCATCAGAAATTAACACTAGAGGCAGTAAAACAGCGAGCACTTGTTATCGTTTTCGTACACAGTTATGATTACAGCTCCATATGTTTCGCTTTCCGGTATTGTGCCGAATTGTGACCCCCCACCAGATTACTAATCCCCTAGTATTGGTAGTTTTAGTGTTAGGTGTAGGGGTGAGGTTAGGATTAGGCATGTAGCAAGAGGGGGTAATAATTTGGCAGGGGGTCAAAAATGCACTGTAAAAAATAAAAAACACAATTTGTTGAGTCAGCTTACAATAATTTGTTACCCTGCTGCCTTAAAATTTTAAGTTCAGTCAACTAAAATAAGTTTAGTCAACTTGAAATGTTAAGTTGTACTAAGAAACAACAACGATATTTGTAAGTAACCCAGCTGCCTTAAAATTTTAGGTTGATTCAACTCAAATATCTAAGTTGCCACTTAGTATAATTTAACAAACTTTTTTTTGAGTTGACTGAACTTAAAATTTTAAGGCAGCCAGGTTACAAATTATTTTAAGTTGACTCAACAAATTGTTTTTTACAGTGTGGGCACAGCACCAGACATAAGCTTCCTTGGTAGCTCAGCCGGCACGGAACTGGACTTGGGATGCGGAATTCGTGAAAAACATGACTTACGATGAAAGAGCTGATTGATCACAGATTGAAAAACAAGCTAAAACGGCATGCTTGTGATTGTGTTTTTACATCACATTTACTTTTGTTCATACTATTGAGTAGGTTTAGGTAAAGTGCAGATGGTACGTTATTTTAAAACATCACAGAGAATAAGAGTTCAGCGTTATAGTTACAGAGTTATACGAATTCTGTGAAAAACATGACTCACGATGAAAGATCTGACATATGAGAGAACGAAAAACAAGTTAAAACGACATGATTGCATTTTTACGTCACATTTGCTTTTGTTCATACTTTTGTTTATACTAAGTTTAGGTGTAGTGCAGATAGATCATTGTTTTAAAATGTCACAGAGCATTAGAGTTATAGCGATATAGTTATAGAGTTATACGAATTCCGTGGAAAACATGACTCACGATAAAAAAGCTGAAAGATGAGAGATCGAAAAACAAGCTAAAACGGCATGCTTGTAATGCGTTTTTACATCACATTCACTTTTGTTCATACTATCGAGTAGATTTAGGTGTAGTGCAGATGGTACGTTATTTTAAAATGTCATGAAGCATTAGTTATAGCGCCACCCAACAGATATTTCAAGACACATACAAAACCAACTTACCATATGTACATTCATCTCTTCTGGGGAGAAAACGAACACTCTTTTAGCGTCACTCAGTGGACATTTCACATCAAATTTGTCATGAAACGTACATGGCGCTATGAATTTCACGTCTTGCAAAAGTTTCCACAGGTACGTTTTCGTCATGAGATCAGATTGGTAGAATCTTATGAAGCTACGAGAATACTTTTAGTGTACAAAGAAAACAAAAATAACAACTTTATTTAATAACTTCTCTTCTGTGCCAGTCTTTGATAAACATTCAAGAATATTACGTCACATGTTCTGACATAGTCTTTGTAAACATGTCTGAAGATTTGAGCAGAGAGGATGACTTGCAATTTTTAGCCACACCCTTATTAATTTGAACCAGAACATACAGACGATGAACTACGTCAGAACGGCAGCTCCTGCATCATGGTACTTTTGTGAACGAGCGTCGGAAACTCAAAAGAGGAGAAAGTGTTGAACCAAGACACTGTTTTTGTTTTCTTTATGCACAAAAGTATTCTCCTAACTTCATAACATTACGGTTGAACCACTGATGTCACATGGGCTATTTCCTGGATGATGTCCTTACCTTTCAGGGCCTCGAACGTGGTAGTTGCATTGGTGTCTACGCAGGGTCAGAAAGCTCTCAGATTTTATGAAAAATATCTTAATTGGCGTTTCTGAAGATGAATGAAGGTCTTATGGGTTTGGAACAAAATGAGAGTGAGCAATGAGACTGTGCTTGTTTGTGTTCCTTCTCCCTTTTCCCCTATGTTTCCTCCTGTTGTTTCTCATCCTGTCTTCCTCCTCCCATCTGTATTCCTCCTCCCTATACTTTTTGTTTTTAGCATTATACCTCTTGTTTTTTATCCGTTTTACAACAATCTGTTTGAATAACAGGATCCATCTGATAAGAAGTTCAGTACACTCAGATCTTTTTTTAATATTCCATTCTATATAAAAACATGTCTTTGGTTTATAGGACGCATGTAGATATTGCATATTTTGTTGGATGAGAGGTTCACCACCCCTCAATATGTCTATAAATACTCTTGTATTAGAACAATAAACTCAAAATAACACAGAAATTGTGCCTGTCTTGCTTCCTGGCCGTTACACTCTGGGAGACTAAGAATATTCTGATGGCAACAAGAAATAACGGGATGCATTTTTAACACCAGGACACACTGAGTGACTGTTTGTATGTTGCTGTGCGGTTGCTCAATGGACGATAGTCAAAAGAGTATTATTCATGTCCGTAGCATGGTACGAGGCAAAGTTTAATCCCCAAGCATGAGCAACAGTAACAGTGATGCTTGCCTTAGCAAACCCCACAGATAAGCCTGTGCTGACGCTAGGCGTGCTCATATTTTCTCAGCCAGCACAGATCTCAGTGGCTGAAAGCCTTCAGGTCTGTCCCCGAAGCAAAACAACTTGAGTGTAGTACTCAGGAGAGGCGCTTCAGAACAGGTGTGAGAGTGTACAGGCATTCATCTTCATGAGAGTTTTTGTTTCACAGCTCTGTTAATGACAGACACTGGCCTACCTAAGGAGATTAGTACATCACACACAGACACACATACACACTCAGGAGATTATGTGTCCTGGCTGGTACCACTGACTTTCTTTTACATCCAACAAATTTTTGGTTGTGCGCGCTATTTGCGAATACATGTGATGACAGCATCTAATGGAGTCATTATGATATGGATTCATTCGTTTGAACTGTTTTCCCGCATTGAAAACCACAATAAGGCGAATCACGGCATCAAATAGCACATCTGACAGTAATAAGTTTGTGCATGGAAGGTTGATAAAATAATTGCTTTGTGACAAGTCCTCTCACGAATTGCAAAAAATGGGAGCTCAAAGCTCAGATGAAAAGCCGCGCATCCATTTTCTCTCCCATTCCAGCTTTTACGGCTTGAAATTACCAGTGTTGCTTAAAAATCTTCATACCAAAAAATTACAGCCACCTGCAATGGGAAGCCCGGCGTATCAGAAATGGCTATATGAGATCGAAAATGATGCAAATTGTGATGATGCGTGTGAGATGCATGGTCAGGAAACGAGCAGAGCAAACTGCCCTGTACACTGCGGCTTCATTCTGCCTCCATCCAAAGCACCGGATAATGACACAGTTTTTGCTAGGCAGAGAGAGTGGAGCCGGTAACCATGGCAACAGCTCACATCCTGCGCTGGCCCCTTTGCCAGAGCCACAGAGTGTGCACAGCGCTACCAATGGAACAGAATCATTTAGGCTATAGGCACCTGCTGCAGTATCTAACTATAAGCGCTCTTTGTCAAAAAAAACAAAACAAACAACGCCATATGGCCTGTGAAAGGTAAAAGGACGAAACGCTTTGTCCCTACAGTATATTTCTTTCCAGCGCCCCGTCGGACTAATAGCTACTGGAACGTCGGCGATGATTCAGGGTCGCGCCAGAAACATCCTATCATCTGGCACTATAGAAGCAATTAAGGAAAGCACCAATATTACCTGCCTGGCTGCATTGTGCGAGTTAGGGAGCTGTTTAATATCCCACTGCGTCTAAATCAGTCTGTTGTTGTGACGGTGCAGGTTGTTACTGCACTTGCCATTTTAATTAACTCAACCCCTCCCCATCCAGACAGTGGCTGCCTTGTGATTACTCTGCTTTAAATCTAAAGAGTGTAAATACAGTGAGAAAAGAGGTTATTGCACTGGCTTTTGCAACAACATGGCGGTCGCACACAGTGAAGTTACCACAGGTATTAGGAACGCCATGACATTTTGCACTTAAAAACAAGTCGTCGGATTAACGTCTAAAGACGGCATATCTTCAGATGCAAGAGCGTCAATTTCCTCATTAAGTTCGGATCAGGGAGTAATCAGTCATGTGCGTCTAAATCATGGTTGTGCACTCCATCTAAAGCATGTGAAACCTTCCCTTCGTATGATTATGAAGAGGACACGTTTTATAATTCTGCATAATGATCTAAAGGCCACAGGCAGAAGTTTTCACGCAGCCTATATAAAAGTACAAGACTCCAATTAAAGCAAATGAGAGCTCTCTTGTGTTCTACTTTGTGTATTTGTTTTGGTTGATTTAGTTAACAGCTTAAGTTCTTTTAGGCATAATGTTGTTGGTGTGACACAGCGCAGAATAAAAAGAGGGGCTGCCACCCTATAATCAGCTGCTAGTTTGAGTCCCACCATTCCTTTTAAGGGGCACAAGACCCATCGTTAAGCTGCTTAATGAATTTCATCCTTCCATTCAGCGCTCTCTCTCTTTGTGCCACTCTTGTGCTGTGATAAAACAAGTTACAGTTATAATAAGACTATTTCCACAGTTTCTGTTTTTATTGTATTACTCTAAAATGGATAGTTTTGGTTCTGAATAGTCAATTCCTGATTTGAATTTGAGGAATTAGTACTGAAATGTGAATAATTAAAAGCACACTGCCATTCAAATGTCTAAGGTCAATACTTTTTTTTTTTTTTTTTAAAGAAATTAATTCATTTAGCAAGAATGTGTTCAATTGATCAGAAGTAACAGGGAAGGCATTTTTAAAATGTTACAAAAGACTTCTATTTTAAACAAATGCTGTTCTTTTGAATTTTCTATTTATCTAAAAATATAAATGGGATCAGTACGACTTGTTTCTTACGCTCATCAAGGCTACATTTATTGGATCAAACACAGAAAAAAACTGTAATATTTTGAAATGTTATTACTATTTAAATGAAATGGTTTCTATGTTAATCTACTTTAAAATATAATTTCTTCCTGTGAAGCAAAGGAAAATTTTCATCAGCCGTCATTCTAATATGCTGATTTATTATTAGAATTATTAATGCTGGTAACAGTTGTGCTGTGAAATATATTTTTGGAACCTGTGATACTTTTTTCAGGATTTTTTGATTATGTTAAATAGAACAGCTTTTATTCAAGATAGAAATCAATGTAAGTCTTTGCTATCGCTTTTTTTATTATCTATTTTACTCAACCTTGTTGAATAAAATATTGATTTCTTTCAAAAAAAAAAAAAAAAAAGAAAGAATACAAATTTACTGACCTCAAACATTTGAACGGTAGTGTATATTATTAGAAAAGATTTTTATTTAAAAAAAATGCTGCTCTTTTAAACTTTTTATTCATCAAAGATTCCTGAAAAAAGTATCACAGGTACAAAAAAATACTAAGCAAACTGTTTCGAAACACTGATAATAAATCAGCATAATACAATGACTTCTGAAGGATCATGCGACACTGGAGTAATGATGCTGTCATCACAGGAAAAGATTAATTGGAATGCACAATGAAAAAACATGACTTTTGAAAATTGTTATCTGTTTTCTCTTCATATATATATATATATATATATATATATATAATTAAATAAATTTTTTTTTTTTCTGAAGATCATGTGACTCACTGCATTGCAAATTCAGCTTCGCTATCACAGAAATAGATTAGAACTTTAAAAAAATAGTAATTTTTAATTTTAATTTTAATAATATTTATATTAATAATTTATATTATATAATATGTTTTACTGTTTTTTGTAGTTTATATTTTGAACAATAGTGTAGATAAACCAAAATTAAAAGAACTTAATATAACCCCAATAAATCAAATTATTAACAAAAAAATGGAAAGTTTGTCAAGAAAAACTTTGAATAGTGGCTTGACAGCCTTTTGAAAGTGTTTATAATATTTTATAGGCCGTACAGTGGAACAGATTTATGGACCAGGGTGAAAAAAACATTTCCCAAAATGCCATTAAATTGAATTTCTTTGAACTGCCATTCAGTACATTCTACTTCCTGTCATTTCAAATCAAATTCCACTTCAATTTCCTGTGAGGCATGGCCAAGTCCTTTCAAACTTGACCTCATGAATTGAAAGGGAGGCAATTTTTTGATTCTACATTTTGCACAACCCTGATGGCCCTTAGCAATATTAATGTTGGTTCATTGTCTAATAAATTAAATAATATTCGATATACATAAAGTCAACTGCTTTAAATTCATACTGTTGTGCAAATTCAGAACCATTCCTCCCTAAACCGCATGCAGCACAGCAGCGGCAAACGAAACAGCAGTTTACATAATTAAATGAAAGCAATCATCTCAATAGCAGTTATGTGAGGGTGGCCGTATCTCCAGGTAATCTGCAGACGACGGCTGGCTGCAGCCCTTCTCCCTTGAGGCTAGTCTTCTGTGGCTTCGAGAGAAGGGTTCAATGTCCTTGACCATCAATCAGTGGCCTATTGTTCCCTCTACTGCCTCCAGAGAAAGCCTCACCACGCGGGCCTAAGCTTCTGCCGAGTCCTTGGCAAACTGGCGTAAATCCCACATCTCCAATCTTGGATTTGACAAATATTCCCTTTAAGTCCTCTTTCAGTGTTTCTGCTCTCCATATGATAAACTACCTAATTCCCTGCCTCATAATAGAACAAACATGAAAAACGTTTTGTTTTTTCTCGGCTTGCTTTCGCACAAACACCCAGCCGGTCGGTTCCATTATTGCACCGCGTGCACTTGAAGGTTAGAAAACTTGGCTAGGAGTACTTATCTTAAATCTGCAATGAAACAGCATCAGAAAGAAAGCTTTATATACTAATTAGGGCTGTCATTTTAACATACTCATTTAGCCCAATTAAACAGACCATTATAATTACGGCCCTGTTCACACCGCTCTTTTTTTTTTTTTATGAAAATACTGATAAATGTGATTTTATCACGTCAGTATGCCTTTATATAATCCGATGAATTAATATGAATATCATGCATTTAATCTGATTTAAAAAAAAAGTAATTGTCTGAAAGCTCTAATATTCAAAAACCCTATTTAGTCATTTAAAGAATGCGACAGAAAAACTATAATGAAGTTCTTTCCTTATCCGTGAAATCAGAACACTGCAATGAAAGAAAGATTTCTTCATTTATTCATTAGGGTTGTCAATTTAACACATTAATTTAGTATAATTAAGCAGCACAGAATGAGTAAGGGGCTGTTCGCACCGTTATTGAATTCAAAAACAGCTGGATGGAGGAGCAAACAAAATGGAACAGAACGCAGGGGTTTCGAGACATGTTTTTCTATATTAAATTACTTCAAACTTAACACAGCCAAAGACGTCAGTCAGAACAACAAGACATGACAAGACGGAAAAAGATGCCAGTCTGACTGATTCATGCAGACCTACAATTAAAATAATAGCACAGAGGGAATGTGCAAAAATGGAGTCCTACGGACTGTAGGCCAGATAAAGGCTGATGTTTAATCATACACAACATATTCACTTCTAAAGTAATGCAACGTCAGAGAATTATGTTTATGGGCTTTCTCAGGAAACACTGACACATGTATTAACTCCAATGTTATTGCTATGTAATTTTCATCTCTCTTATATTTAATTGCTGAAGTGTATGTGGTTCTTAAAAGAATTCCATGTCTATAAAACATGGCACTTTTAGAACTGTTTTGAAAGAAAGCGAAACAAAGAAACAATAGAACCTGCACAAAGAGTTTCTAACAATGAGAATAAATGATTTAGTACATAAAACAAAAACCCAACGCCCGCAATTACAGTCTGAACAGCAATTGACAGAACAAACACATGGTGAACAAGCCACAACTATGAGTCAAAATTGAATAGCACTTGCACAAAGTCAAGTGTCTGTGTAACTGTCTGATCAGTTTTGAGTTAACCACCTTTCTACAACTTGGGGCACTGAAAGAGGTTGTTATTTTTGACACAAATGTTTATGATGTTTCTGCTGTGATAATGATAATGGGTTTGAAATCCCAGGAATGCATTATCATAAATAGAGCCTAACGCTATGCGTGATGGTCTGATGAGATAAAAATGAGCTAATTTCAGATTCAGCGCTGAGTAAAAGCTCATTTCAATATTGTACGCAGAAGGAGTTCACCTGACATGCTGGTAGTGAATAAGACTCGACTGCGTCTCTGCCTGGCCTTGAGCTTCACCTGAACACCAACACAGCAGGAACTCTTTTTGATACGAGACTGCGGCAGACAATGCAGAAACAACAAAAAGACATTTCATTTCACTTCCTTTATTAAATGCACTTTTCAGCACAGGTGGCGCTTACATACTGGACTTCCTTAAATAGAGACATATTTTGTGTGATAACCATCTGCTGTCTAGTCACTTTTTAAATTTCACCGAACATTCTTTTCCCTCAAAGCACGTTTCATGCTCATCCTTGTCTGTTCTGAGCGAGGAAGCGTGAAGTTATTGCCTGTAATTGACCCAATGTATCGATTGATCATTGCGCCGCATTTTAAACGCCACTATTTCCAGCACATAATTATGCCTACTGGGTTTTGATTAAATCGCAGTGTGCTAAAGACGTCACAGAGCTCTTTGAGAATCCTCTGGAAAAACAAAAAGGAAACACATCTGCTGTGGAGTAAACATGGGAGATTCGGTGTCTTTGCCTCCTTCATCAACAAGCGTCCCATGGGTGGCGTAAATAATGAGTACCATGAATTGGAGCAGTAACGCAAGGCTTCATTGCTGAATCAGCCAGTGCTGGTATAATCTGGCCATTTGTCCATTCTTCCCCCCTCCTCATCATGAGAGACGACTAATGAAAAACTCTGCACTGAAATGCAACTGTTTGAGATTCCTTGTATCGCATATTCACTTCTCAATCATGCTGTGAGACTGGTATAAATATGCTTTTTGGGAGGGGAGATGACATACAGAATCTGCAAAATGTTAATATTTAACCAAAATAAGAGAGATCATACAAAATGCATGTTATTTTTTATTTAGTACTGACCTGAATAAGATATTTCACATAAAAGACGTTTACATACAATACTGTGTTGTTACCTGAATGATCCACAGCTGTTTTTTTTTGTTTAGTGATAGTTGTTCATGAGTCCCTTGTTTGACCTGAACAGTTAAACTGCCTGCAGTTCTTCAGAAAAATCCTTCAGGTCCCACAAATTCTTTGGTTTTTCAGTATTTTTGTGTATTTGAACCCTTTCCAACAATGACTGTATGATTTTGAGATTTCTATATGATTTTCTTTTCACACTGATGACAACTGAGGGCCTCATGCGCAACTATTACGTAAGGTTCAAACGCTTACTGATGCTTCAGAAGGAAACACAATGCTTGGGGTGAAAACTTTTTGAAACACTTCTGGGAAACATGAAAAAAATGTATGATATTTAGGCAAAATAAGAAAAATGTACTGTACACATTCTCATTCTGTTCAAATGTTTACACCCCTGGCTTATTTTTCTTCTGAAGCATCAGTGAGCCTTTCAACCTTCTGTAATAGCTGCATATGAATCCCTCAGCCGTCCTCAGTGTGAAAAGACGGACAAACAAGGGACTCATGAACAACTATCACTAAACAAAAAAAAGAAAACACAGCTGTGGATCATTCAGGTAACAACACAGTATTAAGAATCAAGTGTAAGTAAACTTTTGAACAGGGTCGTTTTTTATAAATTCAACTATTATTTTCTGTTGTAGACTATATGTAAACATCTTTAATGTAAAATATCTTATTCAGGTCAGTATTAAATAAAAAAACAACATGCATTTTGTAAGATCCCTCATATTTCGGTAAAATAAATAACATTTTGCAGATTCTGCACGGTGTATGTAAACTTTTGACTTCAACTGTATAACATGTCCATTAGATTATTAGAAAACAAAAATAACGACTTTATTGAACAATTTGTCCTTTTCCTGTCAGTCTTCGCCGCCATCAACGAGAATATCATGAGGCATACTTGTGGTGCTGCTGGTGCATGGACATGGAAGAGAAGAAATTGTTGAATAAAGTTTTTATTTTTGTTTTCTTTGTGCACACAAAGCATTCTCTAAGCTTCATAAAATTATGGTTAAACCACTGATGTCACATGGACTGTTTTAATGATGTCCTTACTGCCTTTCTGGGCCTTGAATGTGGTAGTTGCATTGCTGTCTAAGCAGGGTCAGAAAGCTCTCGGATTTCATCATAAATATCTCAATTTGTGTTCCAAGGATGAACGAAGGTCTTACGGGTTTGGAACGACATGAGGGTGAGTAATTAATGACAGAATTTACATTTCTGGCTGAACTATCCCTTTAAATGGTAGTGTAAATATTTATTAGCATTGGACAGCATTTCACTGTACATGACACTCTTGTCACTGCTTGACATTTCAACTACTCATTTACATAAAGAATTTATTATTTTATATAAAAGAAGCATAACATTAAACACAGCATGTAATGCCGAATATAATACCACCAACTGTGTAGAATTTAATATGCAATATAAAATTTCCCTAAGCACAGTCATGCACTAAGCCCAGTTATGCTTTATGGAGACTGAAGTTAAAATATGCAATGTTGGGAGGAGATTCACTAATTAGCATATATACAAAATTTACATGTTTTAAACAGCAATAGCCACTTCAAGCTTTTATCTGCGATCATGCTTTCTTATCATCAGATACTTCAAACTCCAACGCATGAAATATGAGTCAATTACATGAGGATGAAACTCGGGACCCTATTGTGCACAGCCCTGGGAAAACACGGATGAAAGCCGTAGTGTCCTCAAGTGAGTCGTATTCATTTGTGTTATGCACTTCTGAGAGCGCAAAGATCACCTGCTGAATACTAAAAATCAATTTAATATATGTATTATTCCTTTCTATTCTTCTTCTCGGTTCAGGATGGTTTTTCGCAAACAATTCTCACCGCTGTACGGATGCGGGAAATGGTGCTTTTAGCCACGTAATGCAACAAACCATTACCACAGGCAAACAAACTGTATTCTCAAGATAAGCTAGAAGTTACATTATTTGCTGAACATTTGCCTAGTGGTTTTCTCATGTTTTATCTGATATCGGACCATTAGAGTGTTGGACTCTGGAAGCTTTTGGGTCAGACGCCGTATCTCATGAAAGATGAAACGTGGGACCTCAAGAGTTATCTATTTCTGTTGCTGTTTGTTTTAATTTAAAATTCATGTAGCCGGGCCTGTAGGCCATATTGATTGACAGGACTGCTAGCACCAGAAAGTCTCTACAACAGCTACAATGACTCTCACAAACAAGCACTTCCGTGCACACAAACCTTCAAATGTTATCACCATCAAATCCAGTCTATCCTTTCTTCCGTTGCTCTATCCTTTCAGGCACTCTGACACTATCTGTGGGACTTACAGCACTGCATAAATACCAAACTCCCCACAGTGACACATGCACTTTAGCTTGATATGGATGCTGTCAAACTCCCATCGCTTCAGGCCAGGAAGTGCTTTATACCTTTGTGTTTGAGCCTTTCTGGAAGGGGTCAAAAATTATTGATCAGCCTTACTTGATGATTCCTGACAAATTAGGCTGGGATATTGACCCTTTCTACGACCCCCTCTGGCAACCGTGGTGCAAATTACATTGCAGCCCTGTCAGAAATACATCCACCGCTGGGAAAAATCAAGACTAGAGCTGGAGAAACAACACAGAGACTCTATACTCTAGGTATTCTGTAGGTGAAAGTAACATTTAAGCTCACAAGCTGTACATAAACATTGCATGAACACTTAAAAAGAACTCAAACGTGTGTTGAGAATACATAACAGAAAGGTGAGAAAATGCCACCAAAATTAACAAAGATTCCCCCAACATAAAATATTTAAAACAGGACTACAGTATTCTAATTTATTTAATGAATTAATTACATGTAAATATCTGACATAAAAACAAGAGAGGTACATTATATAATTATAAAAAAATAAACAGGTAAAAAATACCCTAGGAAATCAGTTACTCAGCTAATTTCTGATCCTACATAGCATAAAACATAACACAACAACAATACACAACATACACTATCTGTTTTATTCAGTTTGAATACACAGCTATATTGGGATGCTTTTCACTGCCAGACAGTTATGGCATCACCAGCAGGGGCTACGAGGGCCATGCAGACCAGACAAACCCTGACCCCTTGATCACAGCGACAAGTACCTTTAGGGCTCTTCTTGTGCAAGACAACAGATTCTCTTCTGAGTAAAGTCAAATTCAGTGTTTTCCAGTATTCATCTGCTTGTTCCACTCCTCTCTGCACAGAGTCCTATTTCTACATTATAGAACTGACAAAGCCCTTCGAATAAGTTATGTTCATGAATAAGATTTGTGGTGTTTGAGGTATTGTTAATCTCCAGGTAGCAGCCAAATTGCCTTCTGCCAGGAAGCTAATGATAAAATGTTCACAAGCATTTTTGAAAGTGTCAGTTTTCCCATCATAATGAAAATCCAATTTTGTGGTGGTTCACTGTCAATTAATATGCTCTTTCAAAACAGAGAGCGGTAAACCTTTCAGGTATTCTACAGTAGCTTCAGTACCTCGGACTATTGTGCAAAATTACCAAAAAAAAAAACAAAACATCCTTGCTGCTCTTAAGAGGAAGAAAAAAGAAAAAAAGATTTTGGTTTGTTTTAATTTCAGTAATTATTCATACAGCTACTTCAAAATTGACTTTCCCAAAGTTTTTTTTTTTTTTAAATTTGACATTGTTGGTGGTAACAGCATAAATGATTAGAATAGTGAACAATATGAGTCAAACCACTAAGTGGTTTGAATTATATTTAAGAATAATTAAACATACAAATAAACCAAAATCAAGAAGTAATCTTGATTTAAAAAGAGTTTAAAACCTGTGCACAAAAGTATTCATTTATACTGACAGAATTTTCCTCATTATAATTTCAAAAATTATATAGTATAGATGTTTTTTCTCTTTTCTTTGTGACAACTTCAAAGACTTGGGCTTGAAAATTGCTTTCTTGACATAGAAATCATATGAGGGCAACGCGTTAGGTGCTGTATGAATGTATGTATACATATACAAAGCATTAAAAATACTAACACGCCACATATTTCTTTAACAAAGATTGTTGATTTTTTCAATGTAAACAAAGTAATAAAATACATTACAAAAAAAAAATCTGAATAAAAAAGTGAGGTATCTTACCTCGAGATTAAAACCTTTTCTTGAGCTGTAAAATAGTGTTGACTACATATTAAATTGTTTGTCCTGCAGAATAAAACTTTAAATCACACATTTCTCTATAGATAGGATTTAAAGGGTTAGTTTACTCAAAAATGAAAATTCTGTCATTAATTACTCACTCTCATGTCGTTCTAAACCCGTAACACCTTCACTCATCTTCGGAACACCAATTAAAGGGGTCCTATTATGCTTTTTCACTTTTTGAATTTTAGTCGGTGTGTGGTGTGTATGTTTGGGCATAAAAAAATCTACAATTCTGGCTAGGTTTCAATTCTCAAAGTCCACACAATTCTCAAAGTCCACTTTAAAGGGAGATATTTCATTTTTTTAAAAATCCCTTTTCAAGAACTACAACGAACGGCTTGTTTGAACTACAGCGTTGTTTTCCGGGTGTTGTGATGTCACAAAGCTCATTAGAATATCATTAAAATAAATCCCACCTATGGAAATTTGAATGGTTGGGTTTTAGCCTTATGCTGGAGCTAGTTTTGAGTGATGGAACTAAGTATGTAAATAATTAAATAAATTAGCAAGATAATATCGTGTGTTGGCGATCTCACAGGCTGACGATACTGTATAGTAGGAATCAACACTACTGTAGCATCAACTTAATATATCCTTAACTATAACGCAGCAGATGGAACTTCCTGCTTTGGCAAACACAGTCTAATCTGTTCGCCAATCACAACGCACTGGGACAACTAACCAATCACAACACGTTTTGTTTTTCGGAAGGCGGGCATTCATCAAACCCAGAACTAATCGAGCCATTTGTGCCAGGCTGGGGAGAAAGGTATAGTAATAATGTAAATTATGTGAAAAATAATGTGTTTTTCGAACCACCCAGCATGAGAGCATGTTCTAGTACACCCCAAAATAAAATCAAGTTGTAAAAAAGCATAAAAAGATCCCTTTAAGATATTTTCTGTGCCTTGAATGTGGTAGGACCTGTTCTGTCTACAGAGGATCATAAAGCTGTCGGATTTTTTAAAAAATATCTAAATTCGTAGATGAACAAAGGTCTTACGGACCAACATAAAGGTAAGTAACTAATGACAGTTTTCATTACTGGGTGAACGATCCCTTTAATATGACCCTTCTTCCAAACTAAACCATAAATATAAGGATTTGAAAAATAAATAAGTATACTTTTACCATCGCAAGCACTTTGAGTATCTGTCTTCATGACATCAGTATTTTTAATTAATTAATGTTTTTTTTTCTTAGTCAAGAGAAATGTAGCTAATTTTACGACAATTAGGCTGCTCCTTGGTCTTATTTGTGGCATGACCGTGAAGCAAAACTCAGATAATAGTTTCATATCTTGCCGCTGAGAGACGGAGTGCATGAATGTGGCATCCAAACAAACGCACCACCCACAGGGTCCTTCATTAAAGACATCGAAAGAAACCAATACAAGACAAAAACAAATTATGCTCTTCTCTCAGGATGATCGAAAAATCCAATTATAGTTATTTGAATAACTGTGATTGAGATTAACCCTTGGAGGAGGCAAACCCAAAAGGAACCAAATGCTAACGCGGTTGAAATGCCACACTCTGTGTATCAATAGATTGTGAGTTTATACTAGCACCAAACAATATCTGACATCTGCTTGTAAAATAAAGTCTCTTTAAGTGAAACTGTTTTCCCTCTTCTCTCCCCAGACAGTGAGCGACACCTCCGTCTCAGCGCTCCAAAAAGACCTGCTATTCATCTAAAGAATAAACCCACTTCAATCATCCAAATGTCAACAAAGAAAAGAAAGGACACACTATCAAAAACTAATCTCATGGAAAACATGTACAGCCGTTAGAAATAAACAACCCAAGGTAGCAAACATATCTCTGGGAATAATAATAAAAAAGCCCCCCCCCAAGAACCGCAAAACACTCGGGTGAGGGAAGTCAAGGTTTTAATACTCCTCCGTTTCACTTTGACGACGGCGCATGAGAGAGAACCACCGGGGTAACGCTGTAACGCTCAAGAGCCTCTGTGACAGTAAAACACTATAAAAACGAAAGCAAAGCAAACTCGCTAATCCTCTTTTCTCAAAGCAGCTCAGACAAAAGTGTCTGCCAATCCTTCGCATACAAATTAGCGTTGTCAGTGTGGACAGGATGTAAGACGGGACTTATTAATGTCGACTGTTTGACTAGTCTCATTCTGGCGGGATCCTCAAAACGGCGTTTGGAACTTTGGCGGCAACAAAGTCTTGGGAATCGCACCTTAAGATCTCTTGTCAAAGAGATCACACTGCTTACTGACCTTAATCTTTCACACAGCGCAGAAAGAGAAAATGACACATCCCAAGTAGAGTTTTGCATGCCTGTGTGTAGTCTTGATGTTATCTGAGGTGTTTAGAAAATGAAAATGTTGAGCCCTTGGGAGAGCCGAGGCCTCAAGGCATATTTTTTAATTTGAAGTTAAAAAAATATGTTTAGAGCTTATGATGATGAAGTGCACGATATCTGTGATTAAAGAGATCTGATTAAAGAAGCACCCATTCCAGCCGAGGGAAAGCGAGAGAGAAAGAGCGAGAGGTGATTGGCTTGATGAAGGAATTAGATCAGTAACTACAGCAATAAAGCTTACAAAAAAAACAAAAACAAAAAAAACATCTTTCAGTGCGTGTTACTATAGTGGAAATATCATCTGCATTTTGAAGATCCTGATTCGCAGAGTTGGAAAAAACCTCACTGGCTACCCAAACAAACCCCTTGTATGTCATTGGTCAGTCAAACAGGTAGCCACGCCTCAAACTCACGTCATTGGTTCAGCCAGTGTTGCTGTTGTCGGGCTGCTCAAACAAGCAGAGCAATGTTTTGATAATGCCAAAGTGTTTACACTTTTCAAGGAAATCAACCGATAAATGGCTTACTTATAGTTGTCTTTGCATATTAAGCTGTGATAGGAGAAAGTATTTTAACATCAAAACAATTACACACATCACATTTTAAACTGGAACAGCTGTCTGTAAAATTACATTAACTTTCACAATCATGTGGAGAAAAAAAGCATTTTTGCCTGGCTGTGCTCATGACATTTAAAAACAGTCGCGTTCACAGAAACGCAGGTTCGAATCTGGTCTGCAATATGTACAAATGTCATTCCAGCGCTCTCTATCCATTTTTCTGTAGTTCTCCATGTTAAAAGGCAAAGAAAGGAATAAAAATAAAGGGTGTACGTAAATGTCTTGACTTTTTTGAACAAATACATATATCTGAAATGAGTAATACTGCATTTGTCATCACCACGACACAATCTTAAGCCCAAAGTTTACCGCAATGTTAACACAAACGCTTGTATGTGTACAGCCAAACGCATAACCTTTCAAACACAGGCACTCGATGCATATGCACAATAAAGTTTCATCCTTGTACTGTCTGCAACTTCTCTCCAGAAGTTATTTCTGATAAAAATGTCTTTGTCTAACTTTTAACCCCGCACACAAACGCTTTTCAATGCAAGTGTCTGGTATTGTTGCGTCTCCAGTAGATTTTTGTTGTTCTGTCTCCTTTATTACTTTTTCAACTATGAAACAGTGGGTTGGCACAGTGTTGTCACCTTGTAAACCAACTGATTATTGCAAAATAAAAAACAAACAACAAAAAAAAACATATACCCTTGCATATGCATTAATATATAGTTTGGGTTTAAAAACAGTTAAATAAAAAACAAAATGACTTTCTATCATCTGATATGCAGACAGTATTGAAATTTCAAAGAGTTTCAATAGCAAAGTCTTTTTTGTGGAGTTTAGTGTTGTTTGGACCCCATTGACTTCTACTGTATGGAAAGCCAATGCTGTCCAAAGAAAGGAAGTCATACAGCCTTGGAACAACACAAGGGTGAGTAAATAATGACCAACCAAAAATGAAATGACTTTCTGTCTTTTGATGGGTTATATGAGGAACAGATTAAAATTTCAAGGAATAGCTATAGCAAAAATGAAAACTTTTTTTTTTTTTTTTTTGAATAAATATCTGTGATAGAAAGTCTGTGGAATCCAGTGTTGTTTGGACCCCATTGACTTTCACTGTATAGAAAGCCAACGGGGTCCAAAGTAAGAAAGTCATACAGGTTTGGAACAACACGAGGGTGAGTAAATAATGAGCGACCAAAAACGAAATGACTTTCTGTCCGCTGATGGGTTACATGGAGAACAAATAGCAACAATTTTAATTTAGTCTTTTTTTTCTGACTGAATGTCTTTCTGTGATAGAAAGTTAGTGGAGTCCAGTGTTGTTTGGACCCAATTGACTTCCACTGTATAGAAAGCCAATGGGGTCCAAAGAAAGAAAGTCATACAGGTTTGGAACAACACGATGGTGAGTAAATAATGACCGACCAAAAATGAAATGACTTTCTGTCCGCTGATGGGTTATATGAAAAACAGATTGAAATTTCAAGGAATAGCTATAGCAAGAATTTAAATTTAGTCCTTTTTGTGATAAAATGTCTGTCTGTGATAGAAAGTCAGTGGAGTCCAGTGTTGTTTGGACCCCATTGACTTTCATTGTATAGAAAGCTAATGGTCTAAAAAAGAAAAAACATACTGGTTTGGAACAACACAAGGGTGTTGTTCAACACAAGTCTGTGACTTTCTGTCCTCTGATGGGCTATATGAAGAACAGACTGAAATTTCAGGGAACAACTATAGCAAAAATTAAAATGTATCTTTTTAAAAGTCATACAGGTTTGGAACAACATAAGGGTGAGTAAATAATGTTGTAAAAATTAAAATTATTATTATTATTTTTTTTCTGATAAGATGTCTGTCTGTGATAGAAAGTCTGTGGAATCCATTGTTCTTTGGACCCCATTGACTTTCACTGTATGGAAAGACAACGGGGTCCAAAGAAAGAAAGTCATACAGATTTGGAGCAACATGAGGGTGAGTAAATAATGACCGACCAAAAACGAAATTACATTCTGTCCTCTGACGGGTTACATGGAGAACAGGTAGCAAAAATGTTAATTTAGTCTTTTTTTCTGACAAAATGTCTGTCTGTGATAGAAAGTTAGTGGAGTCCAGTGTTGTTCGGACCCAACTGACTTCCACCGCATGGAAACCCAATGGGGTCCAAAAACAGAAAGTCATACAGGTTTAGAAGAACACGAGGGTGAGTAAAAAATGACCAACCAAAAATGAAGAGACTTTCTGTCCTCTGATGGGTTACAAGAGGAACTCGTATGCTATAGCAAAAATGTTAATTTAGTCTTTTTTTCTGACAAAATGTCTTTCTGTGATAGAAAGTTAGTGGAGTCCAGTGTTGTTCGGACCCAACTGACTTCCACCGCATGGAAACCCAATGGGGTCCAAAAACAGAAAGTCATACAGGTTTGGAACAACACAAGGGTGAGTAAATAATGACCGACCAAAAATGAAATTACTTTCTGTCCTCCGATGGGTTATATGAGGAACAGATTAAAATTTCAAGGAACATCTACAGCAAAAATTAAAATATACCCTTTTTTTCTGACAGAATGTCTGTCTGTGATAGAAAGTCAGTGAAGTCCAGTGTTGAATGAAACCCACTGAGTTCCACTGTATGGAAAGCCAAAGGGGTCCAAAGAAAGAAAGTCATACGAGTTCGGAACAACACGAGGGTGAGTAAATAATGACTGAATTTTCATTTATGGATGAACTATCGCAATAACTAAATCTATCCTTGCCACAACATGGCTGTAAAGCGTGTCTTAATAAGGCTTGTTTATGGTTCAGGTAAAGTGAGCAGGATTTCAGTTCTGCAATGGTGAGTGAGCAGGGAAGTCTGGGGATGGGTGGAGCAGCTGGTAGAGAGACGAAATGAAAGACAGAGAGAGAGACGGGGAAAAGGTGAAGAGTGACGGAGGTTTTGCCACGTTCACGAGAGAGCACAACCTGCCTCACTGGGCTTCAGAGATAATTGGACAGCAGAATAAGAAAAAAAATCTAGCCAGAGATTATTCTAGAGGAGAGTGAGATTCTCAGGCTATAATGACTGGAAAGAATCCTGACTTTAATAAGACTGTAAAAGTCTGCGTAATGAAAGTATACACCATTTTAATGCAAGTCACGTCAGTGAAGAATGATCTAGATCTAGCTAGCATATTACATATATCCCTTCTCTGTGATGAATTATTTTCGTTTTACCAAAATAACTCATGTAAGAAACAAACAAATGTCAGTGTGGCTGAACAGCAGCTTATTTTCAATAATCCTGCATTTTACCTTTACATCAGTTCCTCCTAACTTTCATAGGTTGGCTTGTGAACTATTGTAGATTTTTGTTTTGTTACTGCATCTAAAACAGCTTTTTTTCCACAGGCTGCTGGCAGACGACTGTGTATTTCCTTAAACGAAGCGACTTATTCATGCCATTTCACCGAGGTCAGTTTAGAATTTCCTTTCAATCAAATGCTCTTCAGCGCTTTTACTGCCATTTTCCATGCAGTGAAACGGTCATTTAATGAGGCCCTGTGTGGCGCAGCTGTGATTGTAGTAAGGAGGACAATAGCTTTATGATGCAACTTTCCCATTTCATCATTCTGAGGCAAAGAATTTCAATCCCTCAAACATGTAAATAAGGTAGGAAATATATTCTTATAAATACAAGCCCTGAGGTTCAGAGGCCATTTTAGACACAGCAAGATAACAAGAGCACTGTTGGCGTGACAACTTGAAAGTCTGAATTAATCTCTCGGCTACAAGTTGTCTCCGCTAACCTCACCAACGTGAGAACTGCGAATCGTTCATCCACAAAACCTTAAAATAGCCTAGAGCGTTTGTTCTCTGAGAACGCCATCACCATTAGTGGCTATGGAATAATTTTTTTGCATAAAAACAAAGTTTGTTCTCAGCTAAAGCCCAGTAAATCTGGGCCGCGTTTAGATGGCTGAACAAAAAATGCTTTCTGGCAAGAATGACAGGAGCGATTATGCATCTTCACAGTGTAACTACTGTATCATCAACAAAGAGCTATCCACTGACACTATCATTCTCATGTCATAAAAACCATTCCACACATATTGTAAACGGCGTCAGTGAGAAACAGATTGAGAGTTATTGACTCATCAGGGGTTTTTGCACTCTGGGAAAAAAAGAAAAAGAAAAATGTAAAACATTCTCCAAGTGAGATCCATTAGTTTGCGGCTTGAAATCACGCTGAAAGAACATTATTTCCCCCTTCAGCTTAGCTACATGAAAGAGCACTGAAAACCAACTTCCTAATGACACTCCCTATGACATTATCATTTAAAGACAATACCATGCGCATCTTAAATTAGTAGGCCATCGTTAGTATAAATTTGAATAACGTTCAAATGTCGAAAAGGAAGAAACACAGACCATGGCCTTTTGCTGTAGGCATGTAGTATAATAATGAGTGTTTCTTCAACTTCTGACACATTTATGTGCAAGAGTTTCTTTTTTTTTGGTAAAACAAACAGATTTCAGTTTTGTTCTGAAGATTACATTAAAATTTGGGCAAAAACAAATCTTCTCATCCATTACTTATCTCTTTCAGTGTTAAAATATGAAAATCCATCATAAAAAACAATTTATATACAGTACATTTTTTTCACAAATTAAGATTCAGATGTGGAATCATCTGTATCTAATAAAGTTTCTTCATTCATCTTTATCTCCATCTATCGACACTGCTGTTCAAAAGTTTGGGATCAGTAAGATTTTGAATGTTTTTAATTTAAATGAATGAATTAATGTTTATGCTAATCAAGGCTGCATTTATTTGATTAAAAAATGTAATATTTTGAAATATTATTACAATCTAAAATATTTTTTTTCTATTTTAATATACATTAAATTTGAATTTATTCCTGTGATCAAATCTGAGTCATTACTTCAGTATTCAGTGTCACATGATCTTTCAGAAATCATTCTAATATGCTGATTTATTATCAGTGCTAGAAACAGTAGTGCTGTATATATATATATTTTGGAACCTGTGACAATTTTTTCAGGATTCTTCGAAAAAGAATAGCTTTTATTTAAAATATAATTTTTTTTTAAATGTACAAAATTGTTCAAAAGTTTGGAGTCAGGAAATATTTATTCTTTCTTTTTTTTAAAGAAATTTTATTCAGCAAGGATGTGTTAAATTGTCATAAGTCAGATGGATATATTTGTAGCAATAGCCAACAATAACATTGTATGGGTTAAAATTATTAATTTTCATTTTATGCCAATATTTTGATTTTTTTTGCACCCTCAGATTCCAAATTTTCAAATTGTTGTATCTCGGGCAAATATTGCCCTATCATAAAAAATACAAATCATAACAAATAGATCAATGGAAAGCTTATATTTTCCTCTTTTTTTAAGATGACGTATAAATCTCAATTAAAAAAAAAATGACCCTAATGACTGGTTTTGTGGTCCAGGGTCACATATTATATTTTGAATAACACATACACTCACTAAATATATTTTATTGTTTTATGTGTATGAGATTTACTGCATTTCCAATCAAGCAATTTTGTACAATTATGTAAAATGTATGAACATATTATTTACATTTATTTAGGATAAAACAGTATATAATTAGCATCATCAAGACAAAGGATATTGACATTTTATTCAATAAATTAATCAATAAAAAAAAAAAAATTGGACTACAAGTGCCTGTAGGAAAAAACGAAATAAAAATGTAAACAAAGCAATACATGTCAAATCCATGTCAGTCTGTGTATGTGCATATGTATTATGTATTTAGACAGACAGAAAGGACGAAAGGTAATATTCAAGATGGGACTAAAATGGGACTGACAAGATAAAAGCTTTTCTTTGAGATCAAGAGCAGAAGGGAGAGAAGGAAGGAGAATTAAGCGATAAGACAGAGAGGAGATGGGACCCTGTCAAAACAAAGGAAGTTCCATGTAACATCTCGTCAATCCTGAGCAGGTGCTCGCATATACATTTCCCCCGAAGCCCCCGAAAAAGCAATGTTTTCAGCTCTGCTGGCATATGTTGTCTAGGTATTACAAACTAAATGCATGTGAGATTTCACTGAAAAATTTCCTCTCCGCTGATTTTTTTTTCAAAGCTTTTGCATTTACCTCAACATTAACCTGCTCATCCTTTGCACCCAGGCACTTGTTTGTGCCGTGATGCTTTTGTGCAGAGCTGGTGCTGGTTGTGTGTGGGGGGAAGGGAGAGAGAAGCTACGGATACCATTTAATGGACAGCCCAGTGAAGGAGCCCCAGAGTGGGTGAGATAATCAGGCCGAGAGTGCATGTAGGAGAAGCACAGATAATTGAGCGTAGGAGAGGGAGAGAGAGAGAGATGGGAAGGAAAGGTGGGGGTGATTCAGTATAGCAGAATGGACTGGATGCGAGTGATCCTTTGCTATTGCCCATTTGTGGCGGAACATGACATCTCAGAGAGGGTACAGAGCTCAAGGCTAAAGATTAATCTTCACAAGAGGAAGAGTGCATTTTTGCCCCTGGTAGGAGATTTTAGCGCATGAAAAATGCATGTTTTCGTTTGTGTTTAGTGTAGGTAGAAAAAAAGAGACACAGCGCTGGCTCACAGAACTCGGAATACTTTGGCGAGGACAGTTCCGGCGTGTTTAGTGTGCTTAGATGCTAATTTATGCATGTGGAAAATGATGAAAGCAACATTAGTGGCAAAACAACACACAAATATGCAGAACCAAGGTCCAAAATATACTTTTTTTTTGCCACACCTGGCAACGACAGATAATTTATGCTCATAAATATTGCTTACTGGTCACGAAACTGGAATTTGCATTATTGTTTTATTAATATACTGGCCTATTTTTGCTCTTGATAAAGTTTTTAGCATTTATTTTCCTTGCATATTTGAGAACTAAATCGTCAGCGCCACAGCAAAAGAAATCATATTTTACCCGAGTTGTGTCTGTATTGAATGTGATGCAATAAAATCTGTGTACCGTGAAATAGTAACAGAAAGCGTCTTTGTATTGAGTTGTCCTTGTGGGCTGCACACAAAAATAAACATACAATGCGTCTGACCAATGTAGTCCAATTTTCTGAACTAATGACTCTTATGAGCCTGTTCTTTGGAGTTCAAAATGATCAGTCTGATGGATCCTTACTGAATCAAATTGTTCAGATTCAATATCTGACTCAGGTAATTGCAAATATTATTTTAAGACATAAGACATAAGTATAACAGGTATTATTTATGTAATACTGTATATGATTTCTCTAAATTTGTCCAAATGAAGTTCATAGCAAAGCATATTACTAATCAAAAATTAAGTTTTGATATATTTACGGTAGGAAACTTACAAAATATCTTCATGGAACATGATCTTTACTTAATATCCTAATGATTTTTGGCATAAAAGAGAAATTGATCATTTTGACCCATACAATGCATTTTTGGCTATTGCTACAAATATACCCGTCACTTGAGACAGGTTTTGTGGTTAAGGATCACATATGTATTGTTCATTGTTTGTTCATGTTAGTTAATATATTAATACATTGTCATATTTTTGTTTTGGTGACATGAGGTATATTTCACATATGTGTTGCCACATGGGGATCTGAAGAAAAGAAAGCCACTGGCCAACTGGCGCACTGTACAAGTTTGTTTTCTTTTCTCCATGAAGCCAATTTTTACTTGCAATTGGCGGTCATTGAGTGTTAATTTGGAAACCCGTGCAAAACTGAAAATTTGGGCACATCTCTAGTAAATGATAAAATTAATGTGCAATATGTAAATTCATATTTATACATAATACCTGCACAAACCCAACTGTGCGATATGCATAACATTTTTAACTTTTGTTTGACATTTCTATTTCTTCATATTCATACTAGCTATACAGATCCATCTGCCCTGCACATATTCATTTTCTGCTTCACATATCTATATATAGCCGCTCTTTGTACACTTGTATTCGTATAATCTTGTTCATACTACCCTGCAAATATAGTTTTCTTCTATAATCCATGGTGTTTTATTTCTGTACCGCAAGCTTTGTTCCCAATTCAAATTCCTTGTGTGGGTGAAGCTCGAACAAAACTCATTCTGATTCTAAAACACACATAGATACATTGAAACTAAAATAATTAAGGCTGAGAGTCATCGATTTTACAAGAAATCTTCCACAGAGTATTACTGGTACAAAATTTGATCAGGGAGTTCATCCATTGGTGCATAAGCATTAAAAGAAAAGCAACATAGTGAAACACAGAAGAAAGCTTTTCTGTGATGTACAATTAAACCGATTCACTGTATGCCCCTGAATGCGAGATCAAAGCAAAGCGCATCAGTATGCAGAACAGGGCACAGTATTGATTTTTGAGCTATTCCGAGGGCTCATGTAAACACAGGATCATTTAGACTGGGGATGTCTTCCACAAAAGCACACATGAGACTCCAGTTGAACCATATTGAATGCAAGCATTATTGCTCTAGCCATGCCTGTTTAGAATCTAGAGGTCAAGAAAGATTTATGACATGCCACGAGCTTATCATCCGCAACCAGAAATGGTGGCGTTTTTTTTATAACGCGAAGCAAAATGAAGGTCAGGTAGCACCACATCAAGTCTTTACAAGGGGTCTCTCCCTCCGTTGATCTCGCCCTTCCTGATGCAGCATAAATCTGATAAGCGCACCTGAAAGAATCGCTAAACAGGATTATTCCCCGATAGGCCACTATGCCCCGTGCGGTCCATTCTGAGAGAGTTCACGGAGTGCCGGGAGACCACGAGCCTGAAGGATTAAACAAATAAAAAAAGACTGATATGTGGATAGTGGCTGAACGACAGCCAGGTAAGCTAAAAATTCTGAACTCATTAATATTGAACTTTGGAGTGTCAAAGTGAATTTTAATACCAAATATAATGCCAAATTTCACAGCAAGCCTGAAGCATACTTTGCCCTTCATGTGGGATGTATCAGGTCCAACATTTCACTTGATTTTTAACTAGAATACTTGGATGTATGTATACACACATACACACACATTACTGTCAAGATTTTGGGGTCAGTATGATTTTTTAAAAGTTTTTGAAAAGACTCTTATGCTCGCCAAGGCTGCAATAATAAAAAAAAATAGCAAAAAACTTATTATTATTATCAATGTTGAAAACATTTGAAACTGTGATACATTTTTTAGAATTCTTTGTCAAATATTGTCCACAAGAATACAAATATTTTTGTAACAATGTAGAGGTCTGTTCATTTGAATCAATTTAATGTGTCCTTGCTGAAAGAAAGTGTTAATTTTAAAATGAACTGGAGTAAAATAAAATAATAATATCATACTGATATATGGGTCTAAGTTTAAAAAATGTATAATTTTTTACATTTTTAAAAATAGAAACATCAAAGTAGAAACCAACAGTTTGCAGTGCCTTGACAAGTTGTTACAAAGAATGGATAATTAGCCTATATAATCATTGGTATTTAATTGAAAAGAAAACCATGTTCTTGTTTCTTTATGAGAAGTGTTTTTATTTAATTTTAATATAAAGGCATGTTGCATGTCACCGCAGTTAAATTGGTGTTTATCATAATAAAACCTTAATATTAAACCTATACAGTGAGTTTGGTAATTTTAGAGAAATGCTTAATAAATGCATTACCTGTAACTAAACCCATTGGATTTTAGCAGACTAAAGCTGGGCTCACACTACAGGATTTTTAAAATCCTAATCAATTATAAAATCTGGTTGCAGTGCACACATAAGGAGAATCTTTGCAGATTATCTTCCCTGAAATTCTAAACATGCACGCACTACAAAAATGTAGAAATTGCGGCGCATCACACACTACAAGATATTAAGATTTTAATGCTGGAGGGAGCGCCTCATGTGATCTTACGCAACAGATCGGCATTTCAGCAACTAATGTTTACATATACTGACCAAAATTACAAATGCAACACTTTAGTTTTTGCCCCCATTTTTCGTGAGCTGAACTCAAAGATCTAAGACTTTTTCTATGTACACAAAAAGCCTATTTCTCTCAAATATTGTTCACAAATCTGTCTAAATCTGTGTTAGTGAGCACATCTCCTTTGCCGAGATAATCCATCCACCTCACAGGTGTGGCATATCAAGATGCTGATTAGACAGCATGATTATTGTACAGGTGTGCCTTAGGCTGGCCACAATAAAAGGCTACTCTAAAATGTACAGTTTTACTGTATTGGGGGAGTCCGAAAACCAGTCAGTATCTGGTGTGACCACCGTTTGCCTTACGCAGTGCAACACATCTCCTTTGCAAAGAGTTGGTCCACTCCTCTTCAATGGCTGTGCGAAGTTGCTGGATATTGGCAGGAACTGGAACACGCTGTCGTATACGCTGATCCAGAACATCCCAAACATGCTCAATGGGTGACATGTCCAGTGAGTATGCTGGCCATGCATGAACTGGGATGTTTTCAGCTTCCAGGAATTGTGTAAAGATCCTTGCAACATGGGGCTGTGCATTATCATGCTGAAACATGAGGTGATGGTCGTGGATAAATGGCACAACAATGGGCCTCAGGATCTTGTCAGGGTATCTCTGTGCATTCAAAATGCCATCAACAAAATGCACCTGTGTTCGTTGCCCATACCATAACCCCACCGGCACCGTGGGCCACTCGATCGACAACGTTGACATCAGCAAACCGCTCACCCACACAACGCCATACACGATGTCTGCCATCTGCCCTGTACAGTGAAACCCGGAATTCATCCGTGAAGAGAACACCTCTCCAAAGTGCCAGACGCCATCGAATGTGAGCATTTGCCCACTCAAGTCGGTTACACAGCTGTCCGGGTGGCTGGTCTCAGACGTTCTTGGAGGTGCTGGATGTGGAGGTCTTGGGCTGGTGTGGTTACATGTGGTCTGCGGTTGTGAGGCCGGTTGGATGTACTGCCAAATTCTCTGAAACACCTTTGGAGACAGCTTATGGTAGAGACATGAACATTCAATTCACGGGCAACAGCTCTGGTGGACTTTCCTGCAGTCAGCATGCCAATTGCACGCTTCCTCAAAACTTGCGACATCTGTGGCATCTGTGGGACCGATTGAGGTGCTCTGCAAGATTTTTGCTCCGATTCTGGGGAGCAGAAAATCTGGGCAAAATTGGGCTAAAAATCCTGTAGTGTGTGCCCGGCCTAAATCTTCTGCAGATTTAGTTGACCTTAAAAATCTTAAATCTTATGATATTTAGTAGACTAAAACTAGACTAAAACTAAAAACTTTTCATATGACTAAAATACGACAGACTAAATGGCATTTTAGTCAAAAGACTATGTCTAAGACTAAATCACAATTTGCTGTCAAAACTAACACTGCATTGAAGTTACCAAATGCTAACATTACTAGACTGAAATGACTGTCCATCTTGACAAACCTAAGTTGACATGAATATTACACATTCTGGACTTGATTCTCATTTAACTGAGATTGATTATCAGAGTGACAATGATAATGATTCACTTATTCTAAAATAATTGACACATGGGAATAAATTGTGATGCTGGACAATTAGTTTTGAAAGAAGGAGTTGCCTCAGCATGCCGTCTTTTATAAGCACATTACATTTGCAACCATATTTACCAATTTAATTAAAATATGCTAAAGGGATAGATTAGGGATCTAGGGATAGGGATAGATCAAAAAATGAAAATTGTCATAATCTACTCACACTCTCCAAAACGTAGCCATAAGTACTATGTTACTCCCGTGCTGCATGAGCCATATGATCATTTTGTGTGAGGAACAGATTAAAATGTTACGGTATTCAGTGACAAACATGGTCATTTTTGTCTTTTAGAAGCTTGACAGTCACTGGTCATCATTTACTTTTATATGGAAAAGGTTCAGTAACTGCTTTTGTATTCCATCATACATGCGTCATAAAGATGAGGTGATTACAAAATGTTTTAATCGCTGTGATTAAAAGTTTCATATAAAGTGTTCTATTCAAATCTGGCACACTATAAAACACTACAAGAGGAGATTCCACATGTGTGAGCCCTCTTCACAAAAATAGCACATTTCTGCAAGGCAGAGATAAAATGACAGGATAAATGACTTTAGTGGTTTTAGTGCTTGAGAGGCACTTTTTAAGTTAAGAAAAACGCTAGAAAGTTTAAGAGTATTAAAGTAAATAAATAAAAAAAAAGTAGATTAATCTGAGCTCAAGAGCCCTAGATGCATGAAATTACACACTACCTTTTAAAAGAGAGTAATACTTATTCATTTATTTATTTATTTTCAAGGAATTAATACTTTTATTTAGCAAGGACATGTGAAATTGACAGGAAAGAAATTTAAAATGTAAGAAAAGATTTCTAATAAAAAGCTGTGCTTTTGAACATTCCATTCATCAAAAATTCCTGAAAAAAACAAAAAGCAAAAAGTAAAAAAAAAGTTAGGACACCCTATTGAATTCCATGTTTTTCCATATCAGGACATAATTAAAAAAAACTGGTCCTTGGCTGGTCTTAAAATTTCAGATGGACAACAACACATGAGAAATTGCACCGTGTTATTATTTACTGAACAAAATTGAAGCCAAAATGGAAAAGCCATGTGTGACAAAGTTAGGACACCCTTACTGTTAACAATCGAATTAAGAGGGTAAATAACAGTCGAGCACTGCCAATCAAATACCTTTGATTAACTGATCATTAGCAAGTCTGAGCGCCTCTATAAAAGCATAAGCTTTGGCAGTTTGCTGGTCTGGAGACTTCAGGTGTGTGTTAACACAATGCCAAGGAGGTAAGACATCAGCAATCATCGTAGAGAAGCAATTGTTGCTGCCATCAATCAAGATCAGACCGTGTAAAGCACAGAGAAATGGCAGACAACCCAAAAACTACACCTCAGACTCTACAGGCCTCAGTTAACATGTTAAATGATAAAGTTCATGATAATACCATTAGAAAAATATGGCACAAAAATGGCATGTTTGAAAGGCTTGGCAGAAGAAAGCCTCTTCTATCTAAAAAAAAAAAACATTGCAGGACCGTTTAGTTCTGCAAATTTGCATCTGAACAAAACAGAAGTTCTAGAATAATGTCCTTTGAACAGACAAGACCGAAGTGGAGATGTCTGGCCATAATGCACAGTGCCAAGTTTGGTGAAAACCTATAGAGCATATCAGCACAAACACCTCATACCAAAAGACAAGCATGCTGGAGGAGGGCTGATAATTTTGGGCTTGTTTTGTAGCCACGGGACCTGGGCACCTCACAGTCATTGAGCTGGCCATGAACTCCTCTGTATATCAAAGTGTTCTAGAGTCAAATGTGAGAGCATCTGTCCGACATCTAAAGATGGGGCAAAATTGGGTCATGCAACAGGACAATGATCCCAAGCACACCAGTAAATCTACAATAGAATGGCTGAAAAGAAAAATATCAAGGTGTTGCAATAGCCCAGTCCAAGTCCAGAGCTCATTGTGACTCAAATGCTGTGGTGAGAGCTGTGCATAAGCAAATGCCCACAAACCTCAATAAACTGGAGCAACTTTGAAAAGAAGAGTGGTCCAAATTCCTCCAGAACGATGTGAGAGACTGATAAAGTCACACAGACAATGAATGCTTCAAGTTATCGCTGCTAAAAGTGGATCTACAGGCAACTGACTCATAGGGTGTCATAACTTTGTCACACATAGCCTTTCCCTTTTGGCTGTATTTTTCTTAAATATATAATGACACTTAAGATATGTCATGTGATGATGTTTATCTGAGGATTTATTTTCCAAATTTTAAGACCTGCCAAAGACCAGATAATTTTTTATTATGTCCTGATACAGAAAACCATCAAATTCAATTTTTCACATGACTATATATATATATATATATATTTTACTGTATCTTGAAAAAATGAAAGCAGCCTTGG
Organism: Labeo rohita; assembly: GCF_022985175.1. Lineage (NCBI taxonomy): Eukaryota > Metazoa > Chordata > Actinopteri > Cypriniformes > Cyprinidae > Labeo > Labeo rohita. The sequence goes on along the minus strand of NC_066874.1, from coordinate 23,308,142 downwards.
TGAACATAAAAGACTCCTGTAAAAGCATTGAAATTAAACAATTAAAATGTACCAACCTCAAACTTTTGTATGGTAGTGTATAACATCCTTTACTGCTTTTCAACCTTCGGCTATTCAATTTTATTTAATTAATTAATTAACTGATTGATTTTTTTATTTTAAATATTAAAGTATTGATATATATTTATTTATATATTTTGTAAAAACAGGACAATATGTGTGTCATAAAATAGCTGAGACATTCTTCACTGACTGAGTGGATAATTAGCTGGTGAAATGTTCACATTTCAATGAAATAATACAAAAAATGAACCAAAATTAAAATGAGAGAATGCATTTATGCCAACTAAAGTTAACTAAAAATAAAACCTAAGTATGGACCACAAAAATAATATCTCCTCACTATTTCAATGCAGACCATATCCGAGGTAAACAACCTAATTATAACCACATCTCCATTCTAAGCAAGCACATGTCCATGGGCAATAACTCTCTCTCACGCTGATGCTCATTTTGGTCAAAAAGGCCCTGTGTTTGCAATAATAATCAGTATTCATGCACCATGCATGCTTGGCATATGTTCTCCCATATGCTTGGAATCCACTGCAAGGATTTGGTGCGCAGCGTTGTAACAGTTCACAAGAAAAAAACTGACAACACTATTCCATCAAGTTTGCCAGATTAGTTCATGCTGGAGATAAAAAGTGAAAGTTTCATTTGTGATGCTGAAAGAACAAAAAAGGCGAGGATTTTGATCTGCTGACAGCGGTAATTGCTTTGTTTTGTAGACACAAAAATTAGGGATGTGAGTCTCAGAGGAAGAAAAAAACGCAATGTCAAACTAATGACATCCAACTAATAACCTCGTTTGTTGATATGGTGAATGAGACACAGTTGGGCAGGATATCAGAGCTATAGTTATGCTCTTAAACATGATTAAGCCCTGTAACTAAGCTCATTTGGAGGTATGAAGAATGGGATCAAAAGAAGACAATTGAATGTGGACAAAGTGTCAAATTGAGATCCTCAAAAACCTCCCTGTAAAAAGATTCATTTTTTAAATATTCCACTTTCTTTGAATAATTTCTCTTTTGCAAAATTCACAACAGCATAAAAGCACTAAATCTCTCAACCAGAAATAAGGTTATGATTATATACCATCAGTGCTGGGTAGTAAATGATTACATGTAAGTAATCAGATTACAAAAAGTACTTGCAATTGAATTATATTATGTTTTAAAGTGCTCCTAATCAGATTACAGTAACTTTATTATGGATTACATGATTATATATTATTCACACAATAGCAGTAAATTATTCATAATGTGTTGATTAATATTCTCTTTTGAATTTTTCTTTCTAAAAAAATCCTACTGAGTGTCGTAACATTTAGCTCTGACTATATTTACAATATAGAATGGCCATGTAAATATTACGTAAATAAATTTGACAAAAGCATTTCTGAGTCAATTGGACCATGTATGAGACAAATAATAATTATTCAAGTTACTAAATATGTCTTCATATCCAGTAACCTTCACCAATTACAGATTTGGACAGAAGCCTGGACAAAAATATTTCAAACCTGGAAAACCTTCAACATGTAATGTCATTGCTGTTTTCATGTTTATTTGTGAAATGCAGAGATACATTTTTTTTTGTGTCAGCAAATACCCTTTTACCTAAATTATTTACTTGAAGACCCCAGAGATAGTAAATTTTTCAATGACTTAACACGTTTACAGTATCACTTTCACAGTCACAGATATTTCTTTTTTTAGTGTTTAGTTGTTTTGTTTTGATTTTCAAATAATTTATTCATTTTAATTTTAAATTTTTATGATTTCATTAATCATAGCTTTTCATCAACTCAAAAAACCCCTGCAGTTCTTTCATTAACCCCATTTTGTGAAACCCTGGTGTACTGTAATGTTTAATGCATTTCATGTTGTTGATAAAGAATGGAATATATTTTCTTTCATTAGTCTTTTTTTTTATTTTTATATCAATATGGTACACAATAATTTAAAAGTAATCAAAAAGTACTCAGAACTAATTAATTAATTACCTAAAATGAGTAATTATTAGATTACGTTACTACAGTAACTACAATTTTCTCATGTATTTTATAATCAGAAATGGACTACAATTTTCAAGTAACCTACAATATTTTCTGGAATTTTGTCGATAACTATAATTACATGACATTTTGCTGAGCATGTTATTAAGCTGGTGCTTTCACAGATTTAGGACTGCTGTGGAAAGTTGACTCCCAAAGCTTTTGATATTATTCATATTCTGTGCAGTGACTAGTTTGCTGGAGAAACACAAATTTTCCAAAAAGTGTACATTGATTTTTATCTTATATGGGCATTTTTACCTTTTTTAAAGAAAATTTTAAAAGCATGCATCATCTTTTGTATAAAATTATTACATTTATTCAAATAAATTCAAATAGTAAGACACTATAGGGCTGTTATCAAACTAAATTTGTCTTTGCAATACATTCTGCATTTACACAGACTGTTTAATGTAAGACATGAAAGCAGTTAACCTGCAGTTACAAATAAAAATGCATAATGTTTTGATGTTTTAAAAACAAAACGTTCAATAGTGATATGTAAAACAATTTTGGGAAAAAAAAGGGAAAACATACTACACCTAAATTCGCCAACAGGTGGCGGCAAATCACTACATGAGTGAGTCATTCATTCAACCGATTCGTTCAAACGTCTGACTTATTCAGTAACGAAACGCCGTCGTGTGTTGCTCAGAGATGCAAAACAGTTCTGCTGTTGACGAACTTTTTTCGTCTACCACAGAGCAAAACAGGAACTTGTGTTTATAATGTAAGTCAATGAACATTCTTGCTTACTGGACTGTTTTATAAAATCAGTATGACATTTGCAATCATACTGCTATTTGGAAAAAAACACAAAAAACACAAAAGACAAGAAAGTCATACGAGGGGATATTTGCCCTCTTATCTTGATTTTTGGGGAATTCTGAATGTATTTTAAAAGTATTGTATTTTGTGTTTTATAACCTACATCTCATAGTGTATACTGCACTCTCTGGGTGTGTTTTTGTTTGATAATGTCAAATCGCATATTGTTTAAACAACATTTCCAATATAATCATAGATTATATATGTCGCACACCCCTGTTCAGCACTATGTGCAGTATATACCTATAGGGTACAGAAGCAAGAAATCCAATCATTTATAGTTGCACTTTCTCTAAAGGACAACTTAAGTACAATCCATGTGACAAAACATCAAGGGAAACATAAATCATAACTTCAGTATTGTGGCCTGTGCTCTCAATATTTTTTTATTTATTTTTTGTTTAAATGAAACACACACTATTTCAGCGAATAAATCTTGTATGAATCCCAATAGCACAAATGCTTCATAAATCTCACTTTGTGTGGAAGCTGTCTAAACTATTTGTCAGAAGGACTACCGATAAAAGACAGGTTGGTTTTCAGTGGAATCAAAAGCATGTCTGAATGTAGCTGCTATTTCAGCCAACACGCAGAGAAACACAAAAGTATTGGCAGTGTGTTTGGAGAAAAGCGCACACTGCGTGTGAACTAGGGATTGATTTTCACAGTCAATTATAGCCATTTTTAGCGCAGTTGTAAATGTGTAAAGAAAGGCCAAAATGGTTCAAAATCACGCAAAAGAACTATGAGCAGGTATCGACAAGCTTCTGTTCTGTAAAGATCTAACATCTCCTCCTGTTTCCATTCTAGAAAATACAAAATATCTCACACATACAAAGTAAAAACTGGATTTAATAGCTATTGTGCAATGTTTTAATTGTATTCATATACAGGGGAGACTGGGGCTAACCTCCAACCTCCATTTTTGTATTTAGCTACAAAAAAAGCTATTAAATATAAATAAAATTTCATCGTTATCATCCAGGATAAAAGATCTTTTTTTCTGCGACCACATGCAGAGGCAATGAGTTGTCACAACAGAACCTGCCAATATAAAGCCTAACAGTTTTTAAAGCAAATTCAATCAATAAAACAATTATGAGAGACAAAATGGTCTATGAATATTGTAATTAAAAAATTACAAATGACATCTAGCCCCGGTCTCCCTTTATACATGCTCACATACATTTCTATACATCATTGCGTTTGCATACCGTATGTATTGCTTCTTTCTGAATACACATAATCCAACCCTCCTGTGAAGAGATGTCAAAAGATAATTAGCATTTATTAATTCATTTGTCAAATAAGTAGTGCACCTGTTGCGAGGAATTCACACTATCCTCTCTCGGCCAAGTCGCTCAACTAGGACAGCACAAAATTAACTAGAAATACAATTTGGAACTTGGAACAAAACAAGAACAGTGGGACGTCGAGACAGTTTATCTCAGCGATTGATACTGCCGCTACTGCAGTGGACCATGAAATTGTCATTTGTTCTGCAAGCGTTGCATCAAATGAAAGTTAAGGGCTACACACTAGCAAAGGTCTAAACTCTGGCAGTGAGAGGACCCCATGGCTAATTATATCCATTCCACACAAATGGTATACCTACTAATACAGTGGCATATCCGTAAAATGGAGTATGAAAATGCATTAAGATCTGTAACGCTAAATGATACTCATTGTGGCTAAGAACAGTCATGCAATGCAACACATAACACACACATCGTTAGCGTGTGCATTGTGTCGTATATGTCAGAGTTTAGGTGCTAAAGAGAAAGCATTAGGGGAAGTAATGTATCCCATTTGAGGGATTACATTTTCACACTGGCTTTTAAAAGATATGTTTTAAATGAATAGTTCAACCAAAAGATATAAACTCTGTTATCATTTATTCACAATCATAGTGGTCCACAAAAGGAGAGCTTTTGAAGAATCTACTGGTCATTCTGGACACAAAAATATTTTTAATTCAGCCCTTTTTTTTGACTGTTCCGCACACAGAGCTATTGTAGGTTTCAGAAGATTTGCAATACAGCGCACAAGTCTTATGATTAGTGGTCGACAGATATGGATTTTTTGCTGCAATATCTTAAAGAGCATGGTGGCCAATGACTGTTATATATGATACTGTACCATTTAACTTAATTGACTACAGAGCTGGGTAGTAAATGATGACATGTAATCTGGATTGCGTAATCAGATTCCAAAAATTAGGTACTTGTAATTAGATTAAAATACACTTTAAAATACTCGTAATCAGACTACAGTTACTTTTTTATGGATTACATGATTACATATTATGTACACAACAGCAATAAATTATTCATAATTTGTTGATTCTCTCTAATTCTCTAATTTCCCTTTTTAAAATAACCTACTCCATATATACACTGAGAAAGTCTTCCAGTTTTGTAGACATTCACACAAAGATCAGTCACTAGTCAGGTGGCGACACAGCATTTGATTTACAAAGTGTGTTGAACTGATGAATATAGATTTTTACTTGATTTATCACTCCGTAGGTTATTTAAACCATTTATTTCTATGTCTTTGGAAGGCTTTTGTCTTTCAAACACATTAAAATGCACAAATTCACAAACTTTTTTTCATCTGATCTTTTTTCACCTAATATAGTGACTTTAAGTACCCCTGAGATTTTAAAATAATATTTTAATAATTAAGTATCACCTTTGCATCATTGGTTCTCTGACGTTGGTTATGATAATATGACATCCAGGTAACCAAATACAATGTTTAATTTTTTTTTAGTAAGATTTTATTTTGATTTTAAAATGATTTAATTAATTTTTTTTTTAATTAATTAATATAATTAATTAATAGCTTTTCATTAAACTAATAAACCCCCTGGAGTTCCTTCACAAAAACCAGTTTGAGAAACCTTGACGTAATGTAATATGTAATGCACTTCATGTTGTTAATAATATCAAATGGAATATATTTTCTTACTCTTTGTATTTTCATATCAATATGGTACAAGATTATCCTATTTAAATCAATGTGATAAACAAGTTAAGTTAAAAGTAATCTGATTATATTACCTAAAATGTATAATGTAATGGATTACTAACTACAATTTTTTTCATGTAATTTGGAATCAGTACCAGATTAAAATTTGTGCGTAATCTACCCAGCTTTGACTGAATATAGTAAATAACGTAAAAAATAATAATCACTATTATATTTATTTTACATATTTTTGACTAAAATAACTGGGTAACACTTTACAACAAGTTTCATTAGTTAACATTAGTTAACATGAACTAAGAATGAACAATACCTCCTCAGCATTTATTCATCTTAGTTAATGTTAATATCACCATTTAGTAATGCATTATTAAAACAAGTGTTTTATCAACATTAGTTAATGCACTCTGAACTAACTTTTTATTAACTGACATTAACAAAGACTAATAAATAGTGTAATAAATGTATTGCTCATCATTCGTTCATGTTAGCTGATACATTAACTAATGTTAACAAATGATATCTTATTGTAAAGTGTTACCAATAATGGAAAATAAAAATGATAAGCAATTTCTGTAACCCTATTATGGCATTTTCAAAAATAAAGAAATTATTTAAAAAAATGAATTAAAAGAAAATACTGTAACCAACAGTGCACTGTGTAAGCTTGTATTCAGCAGCTAAACTAACAGATTGCATTAACGTTAAACCAATAATTATTTTCATGTTTTGTTCCAATAACTGTTCAACAGGATATTAAGATATTAAATATTAAAATTAATAATAAAATTCTACACTATTTTGCCTAAATAAATTAAAAATAAAATCAGTTGTTATAAATGCTAAAAGCAATTTACAGCATATAATGTACAGTGTAAATAACTGATATTAATTTTGAGATTTTTGTTAGAGAGTAAATTTAACAGTGTTACATTATTAGTGTTATTAGTGAACATTAGATGATGGCAAGCGTAATCTAAATGTAAAATAGAAAAAATAAGCATGCGCAATTAAATATTTAATAGCGGACAAGATATATCCAACAACGACCAATGCAATTCCATAAAACTGTTCTTCTGTGTTACAAGAATGAAGAAAGTCATATGTGTTTGAAACAACATGAAGGTGAGTAAATAATGACAGAATTTTAATTTTTGGGTGAACTATCTCTTTAATACACACACACATACATACTCCACGCCCCCCCAGAAAGAGAATATCATGGTCTGTGATTTCAGTAAAGAGCACAACAGCGAAAACACAGCGACGCCATAGATAGTGAGAGACGTTCAGAGGCGGCGGAATCAGTTGCTGCTCAGGAGGAGAGAAAATGGCAGACAACAAATAAAAGAGAGAAGTCGAGGAGGCGTATTATCAATATCCCGCCCTTCATGCAGCCCGCACTAAAGCAGAGAATGAGGAAGCCAGAGAGAAGCAGTCAGCGTTTAGGAAAGCCACTCGCCCCAGCGCTACACATGACAGTGCCCACCATAACGCCACAGTGCTCGCTCAGAGGGGTGTCAGTGCTGTACTGTGCAATGCCACAAGTTAAAGAAATAAAACACAAAGAAACACAAAAAAATAAAGTGGAAAAATTAGGGCTGTCAATTTACCTCGTTTTTATTGAAAGTGATCAATTATTAAGAAAATAACGCAGCTAAAGAAACAAAAGTAATGCCTTAACACCTTTTTTGCTGACATCTAATTTGCTAACAAATTAGTTTTTTGATTTGGATCTTTAAATGATTCAGTTGATTTGATTCAGAACTAGACTGAGTCAGTCTAGATGGTTCTTAAGACTACAACTCAGTGAATCACTGAACCAAGAACTCCAAGAAACTCTTTTGGAAATGTCACAAAATGTCTCAAAATGTAAACCACTCACTAACTTGTAACGAGAGAACAGATGAGTGATAGTAAGAGCATTTAGAATTTGACAGGTTTTTATAGCCATAAATGTTAAAGGAACAGTTCACCCAAAAATGAAAATTACCATGAGTTACTCACCCTCAAGCCATCCTAGGTGTATATGACTTTCTTCTTTCAGACAAATACAATCAGAGTTATATTAAACTTCCAAGCTTTACGGTGCGTTCACACCGGACATGACTTGCGCGAATAAATCGTGCTATTCGCGCGTAGTTGGGCGCTTGAACATTTTGAGTTTACTCGCTTCATTTGCGCGTGAAATTCACTTCACAACAGACGCAAATTTGTGTCATGGGAGGGGCTTCTGCCAGGCGGCTCCAGTCTCACTGCGAAATGGTTAAGAGGGTAGCTGCGCTTTGTGTGCTATGGAAGGCTGAAAACGGCGTAGACTCGTTCGATGCCGTGTCTGGGTCCATCAGATTAGTCTATCAATATGTATACAGCTCAAATTGAGTAAAGAGCGTTTTTTACAACTTACCAGATTGTCCGACCTCCTCACTCACTTTCTTCCAAGCAAGATCCTTTTTATTCCTGTTTCTATAAAAGTACGAAGATGTATCATACAGTTCCAGGTATCCACATACAGTGACGATGATTTTGCCCTCCACTGTTGTTTCGGATTTTTCCGCCTGCTACGTCGTAATCATGTCACTACTAGAGCAAGCTCCTGATTGGTTAACGCTGTGCGAATATTCGCCAAATTTCTGATTTTTTTACTTGCGTGAATCATGCGTCACGTGTCGTGCGTCAAACGCCCGAAATGCTCAATTTGCGCCGCGTCATTTGTGCCGCAGGATGTCTATTGCATCTTTGCATTGACTTAACCTGTAAATCACTCGCGCATAACGCTTCATTCGCGTCTGGTGTGAATGCACCATTATAATGGCAGCGAATGGGTGTTGAGATTTTGAAGCCCAAAAAGTCCATCCATCCATCATAAAAAGTACTCCACACGGCTCTAGGAGGTTAATAAAGGCCTTCTAAAGCGAAGTGATGCTTTTGTGTAAGAAAAATTTCCATATTTAAAAATTTATAGACCGCAATCTCTGGCTTCTGCTAACTGTCGTACTCGCGTTCACGAGAGAGTGGTGTTTTAGCTCTGATGAGATTATGCTAGTCTTGTGAGAACTGAATTTTGTTTACATCAAACGAAAAACTGTTTCCTCTCAGCATCGAAATCCTCTGATGTTTTTCTTTATAAATCCTCATTCACCTAGGATGGGTTTAGGGTGAGTAAATCATAGGATAATTTAAATTTTTGGGTGACTATCTCTTTAATATGGAAGCCTGTTTCCGACACTGAATAAAAAATAAAAAAAAGGATATTGCGACTTGTAATCTCACAATTTTGTCTTTTTTTCCTTAGAACTGTGTGATATAATCTCACAATTGTGAGTTATAAAGTCAGAATTGTGCGATATAAACTGGCAATTGTGAGTTATTAAGTCAGAAATGTGAGATTTAAACTCACAATTCTCTGAACATATCAGTCTTTTTTTTTTCTCCTCGTAAGTGGACTTTATAACTCGCAATTGCGAGTTTGTATCTCATAATTCTGAGAAAAAAAGTCAGAATTGCGAGATACAAACTCACAATTTTGAGAAAAAATTGCAGGTTTATATCTCGCAATTCTGACTTTATAACTTGCAATTGTGCTTTTATATCTCACAATTCGGAGAAAAAAAGTCAGAATTGTGTGATATAAACTTGCAATTCCGAGAAATAAAGTCGCAATTGCATGATATAAACTTGCAATTGCAAGTTATAAAGTCAGAATTCCGAGATAAAGTCACAATTCTGAGAAATGAAGTCAGAATTGTGTGATATAAACTTTTCTGAACATATCATTCTTTTTTTTCTCCTCATAACTGGACTTTATAACTCGCAATTGTGAGTTTGTATCTCATAATTGTGAGTTTATATCCCGCAGTTCTGACTTTATATTTAGCTATTCTGACCTTATAACTCGCAATTGTCCGTTTATATCTCACAGTTCTGAGAAAAAAAAGTCAGACTTGCGAGATGTGACTCGAAATTGTGAGAAAAAAAAAATCAGAATTGCGTGATATAAAAATCGCAATTCCCGAGAAATAAAGTTGCAATTGCATGATATAAACTCGCAATTGTGAGTTATAAAGTCAGAATTCTGAGATGTAAATTCACAATTCTGAGAAATAAAGTCAGAATTGTGAAATATTAACTCACAAGTTTCTGAACAAAAGCCTTTTTTTCTCCTCATAGCTAGACTTTATGACTCGCAATTGCGAGTTTGTATCTCATAATTCTGAGAAAAAAAGTCAGAATTGCGAGATACAAAATCACAACTGAGAAAAATTCAGAATTGTGAGTTTATATCCCGCAGTTCTGACTTTACATTTAGCAATTCTGACTTTATAACTCGTAATTGTGTGTTTATATCTCACAGTTCTGAGAAAAACAGACTTGCGAGATGTAAACTCGACATTGCGAGAAAAAAAGTCAGAATTGTAAGATAAAAAGTCGCAATTACCTTTTTTATTTTTTATTCAGTGGCGGAAACGGGCTTCCATACTTTAACAAATAACACATACTAGAAATACGTTTAGTTTTATCAATACACATACCAAAATGAATTTGTTTTAATGAATAGTGTATTACATTTTTTTTTATTTAAATAAGTAAATTATCACATTTGTATTATAAAATTACATTTACATTTCAATTCTAAATGACATTTTTAAGAGCTGAATCATGGCAAGTACTTTCTCAGCAAACACTAATAATGGATGAATTAACTGATGTAATTTCTTCCATTTAAAAATAACCGATTGACAGCCCTAGAAAAAAAAAAGAAAATAAAGTGACAACACACAAAGCTGAACGCCAGCAGGCATCCTGGCCAATCGAGAGAAGGAGAAATTGCAATGAAGAAGAGGTCATTTTTGGTTAGTGCAGCATTTCGAATCCCTTACTGAGCTGCGTACAGCATGTGACATATACTGACCTGGACTTGAGACAGCACTAGTTGTTGTGGGTTCAATAATTGCTACAGGAAAAGAAGGGGAGAGGGAAAAGAGGACATTTATATATTATTAACATAATGAAGACCCAAAAGAAGGGAAAAGAGAACAAAAACATGTAAAGACTGGAAAAAAAAGGGTGTGAAAATTTTGCTTCTATGGTCAACGGGCAATAAAAGGGCCCTTTAAACCACAAAATAAAACAAATCCCTGCTGAGCTTGATCATTTTGATCAAAATGTAATGTTCAATTGGGTTTTGTTCGGTTTTTATGTTCAGAGAGTTTTCAGCGGAGTCGGTTTCAAATCATATTATGATCGCTGATCTTTGATACTCCAAATTAGAAGCTTCTGAGCATCACTCAATTCAACGAACCGGAATGAAGCTCAGCTCAATTAACACATGAAATTAAATTTGCACCTAGCAGACAGTCATTTAATCATGACGATGTAATATAGTTTTCATATTATTAATAGATATCGTACTCTCTCAATTGCCCCAGCTCCCTTTTTGGGAAATGTTAAAAGCAGGACTTTAATGTCAATCCATTTTTAATCTCATATAGGCTCAATATTTTCCAGCGAGTTACTTAACTGATGGTAATTAAAACTTAACTGGGGGGATACGTCTAGATCTGGGGGAGATTTACAGAAACACAAATGTCTTCACATTTTCCATCTGCTGATACATGAACATAAGAGTCAAATATGAAAAATGAAAAATGAATCCATCCACAGCCAGAGCAAATGTATTTAGACACTTAAAAAGGTCAGGCTGTCATTGCATTAGATCCAAAATATTAAACCAAGTGGCATCTGCAAACAAAAGTGGCTAACTTCATTTCTTATCCATTACTGTTAACCACATGGTCTCAAGGTCATTTGTAGCAGATGTATGAAATCATTTCCCTGTAAGTTCATACAAGTGCCCTTGTAGAGTAAACACAGATGTATATACACACTAAAGGTCACACAGGGTTGTAAGCGTGTCAAAGAATACATCTAATAAATAATACACCTCAAATTCTATTGTCTACTCCACCTTCCCACAACAATGCAAAACATGCAGCTTTGAAAACACTGAAAGGTATAACTCTACTTGTGTGTTTGCAGTCTCCCACGTTCACATGCGTTTGAATGGAAGTGAATCAAACTAATTTTAGCATGTCTGTCTTTAAAGGGAGTTTACTCAAAAATGAAAATTCTGTCATTATTTACTCGCGCTCATGTTGTTCCAAATCTCTGACTTACTTTCTTCTCCACCACTGAATAAAAAATAACTCTTTATCTCACAATTCAGATTTTTCTCACAAATGTGAATTTACATCTCGCAGGACTTTTTTCTCAGAATAGCGTGATATAAACTTGCAGTTGTGAGTTATAAAGTCAGAATTGTGAGACAAACACTATTCTGAGAAATTAAGTGGCAATTCTAACTTTATTGCGAATTAATTTCTCAGAATTGCAAGTTTGTCTCTCGCAGTTCTGACTTTATAACTCACAACTACGAGGAAAAAAAAATGAATTGAGGGATACAAACTCGCCTTTGCGCGAAAAAAGTCAAATTGTAAATTTTTATCTTGCAATTCTGACTTTTTTCTCGCAATTGCGAGTTTGTAGCTCACAATACTGACTTTTTTTTTTCATTTAAGAATTATGAGATACAAACTCACAATTGCGAGTTATAGTCCAATTATGATGAGAAAAAAAAGACTGATATGTTCAGAAAATTTTGTTTATATCTCACAATTCTGACTTCACTTCTCAGAATTGTGACTATATCTCGCAATTCTGACTTTATAACTTGCAATTGCGAGTTTATATCACGTAATTCTGACTATTTCTCAGAATTGCAAGTTTGTATCTTGCAATTGTGACGTTATAACTCATAATTGCGAGTTTACGTCATAATTCTGAGAGATAAAAGTCAGAATTGTGACGTTATCTCGCAATTCTGACTTTGTAACTCGCAATTGTGTCACAATTCTTTATATCATGCATTTCTGAAAAAAAAAAAAAGTCAGAATTTCGAGATAAAAATATAACTTTTTTTCAGTGGCGGAAAAAGGCTTCCACAGAACTGACAATGTAGGGAAAAAGAAAAAATCACATTTCTCAAAATGTATCTCCTTCTGTCACAAAGAAAAAGCCATACAGGTTTGGAATGATATGACAGTGAGTAAATGACAGAATTGTAATTTTTGGAGCACAAAAGAAGATACTTCTTAGTTTTTTTGTTAGTTTTTTTTGCATATAATGAAAGTCAGTGAGGTCCAAGGTTATCTAGACAATGTTTTTCAAAATCTATTCTTTTGTGTTATACAGAGAAAAGAAGTACAATGAATAAATAACCACAAAAGTTTCATTGCTGAAAGAAGTATCCCTTTATTTCACCAAGTGTCCAACTGTATCTTAATTCTGATCTATTATTTATAATTTAAAACCAAGCAAACTTTATTTTGTGAATGTTTTATTCAAAAAGAAGGACTTTGTGCTATTTTCTTTTTAACAAAATTCCACTTGGTTCAATATTTTGTTATCTTGTGCAATGGCATTCAAATGTTAAAAACAACTATTTATTTATTTATAGTTGTACGTCTGCTCACCTTCATCAAATTTAATGAACCTTTATCTTATTTATAAAATCACATGAACAACATATTACTAAAGCGGTTGCGTGACAGACGCTGGACATTTTTTTTTTTTTAAAAGAAAGAAAAAAAAATACTCAGGCCACAATCAAACCATCTGGACATTTGTCAAAAAAATGTTATCCTTCCCTTTCAAAATCCGTTGTGACATGAAAGATGAACTGAACATTGAAAAAAAAAAAGTGTGTTTTCTCCTTTATTGTTCAAATCAACATTAGAGTGACTCCGTACAGTAAGAGTGACTTTGTGATTAAGGGGTGTAATGACCTCAACAGAGGCTTCTCTCTGGTAAGCCCTTTGCTAAATTGAGAGCCCTGGAGTTGAAATCACAGCGCCTAGAGACAGTTCACATCATTACTGTTCGCAGGTTCAGGGGCAGGGTTGAAACAGTGTGTGTGTGTGTGTGTGTGTGTGTGTGTGTGTGTGTGTGTGAAAACACAGGCGATGTGTGTTACCGCCTTTCAGTTGCCGTTCATGTTAAGCGCACAGACATGCAACCTGGAGTGATCATCAACACTGACAGCATTGCACGCTTTGGGAATAAACTGACATTTCACTGTAAATCAGAGAAAGCGTACACAAGCAAATTTAGAGAAGGAAGCAAAAGCTGAAGTTTCACTGAAAGTTTCCATAAAGATTCTATAATAATACTAACATAATAAAGAACAATATAGAACATTCTTATATTTATTTATAGATGTATGACCTATACTTTTGGCACAGTGGAATTTGAGAAATCAAACTTTCACTAGTTAATCTATTTTGTTCGTTAACTTTGTACAACACTGTATACGCTGCTTAGGACTAGGGATGTTAACCGATGACCGTTTGACCGGTGGTTGACCGTATCAACGTTAACCGGTCAAAGTTGTCGGTAGTCGGTTAAAAAAAAAAGTGATATCTAAATTAGGCTATTATAGACAGAGGACTATACGCTACTACAGTTAGCCATCTCATTCCTCATCTTTTTGTGTTAAGTGAACAAATTATCCCTCACACTCAATTTTTCATAACTCGCCTGTTTGTACTTAATAAACCAATAAAAACATTTGGCGCGAGGTCACAGCGTTTGGGTTCGCGCGCTCACAAGGTTTGCGAAAAGTAAAGGCAACAGGCTAAAACACTCGAGGTTAGAGCGGCGTCTCTTCGGAGCTGTCATTTTCTTAAATGAGCCGTGGCAATGTTTCAAATGAGCTTCTAACCTAGACAAACGCCTTTATTTTCAAAGCGATCACCTTGTACCCAAACCATTTGAAACTAAGGAGCCATTTGTCCTACGATTACATACAACAAGCTCTTCGGCGCCGCGTTTGCGGGACTCATGTTTCGCGCTGTAGGGGATTTTAAAAAAGTGACGTGAGTGGCAGTGTGTGTGTGTGTGTGTGTGCGGGAGGCAGAGCGGCAGAGAGATGCGACAGAGTTGCGAAATTGCAGGCGCGGCTCGAAATGGCTGTTATTTCAAATAGCGTACCATATTTTAAACTAATCGGTTAACCGGTTTCAACCGGCTAATGAGGCTCGGTGGTCGGTCAAGAAATTTTTTAGTTTTCGCCATCCCTACTTAGGACCACAAAACCAGTCATAAGGGTCAATTTTTTGAAATTGACATTTATGCATTCTCTGAAAGCTGAATAAATAAGCTTTCCATTAATGTGTGGTTTGTTAGGATATGACAATATTTGGAATCTGAAAATCTGGAATCTGAGGGTGCAAAAAATCTAAATATTGAGAAAATCGCTTTTAAAGTTGTCCAAATGAAGTTCTTAGCAATGCATATTACTAATCAAAAATGTATATTTACGATAGGAAATTTACAAAATATCATGGAACATGATCTTTGCTTAATATCTTAATGATTTTTGGCATTATTTGAAATTATAACTTTAAAACAATGTATTTTTGGCTATTGCTACAAATATACCAGACTGATTTTGTGGTCCAGAGTCACATATGACGGGAAAATTCTGTAATTTTATGTTTTACCCATCAATAAATGTTATTTCCACCATATCTCAAATCACAATTTATTCTGTATTGAAATTGCATTTCAAATATTTTTGCTATTAAGGCAAGAATATGGAAGGATGAATATTTTTGCTATAAAATACTTGTCCTGCTAAGGTTAATTTCATAGCTAGCATTTTATGTTTACTACATACAGTACACAATCATTTTACGCATCATTTAAGCATTGCATTAATGATGTTTAATTGCATTAAAAAAATAGCTATTTAGACAAGAAATGTAAACTAGTTTGATTTTGTGAAAATTCATATACAGATATTCAAATAAAAAACATATTTTATGATTACTTTTTGGATAGATTATCATTTTTTCACGGTTTAAGATGACAAAAGATGTTTCCAAGATGGTTCAATTGTAACCTTCACACAAGGATAAAAAGCTCTGCTAGTTTTAATAAAAATCATTTCCTGGTTTAAAAAAAACTATACAACCTTTAACTGAAGAAAGACCAATATGTTCTGGCAAAAATAAATGAATAAAATTCATTGCTTTCTTAAAATTCATTAATCTTTAGTAATGATACTTCAGTGTATGGGTACAAATCCTTGGCTTCCTTTCAGAGTTTTTAATTATTAATATTCATGTTTCTCATTCTTAGCAAATTTGGCCTACATTGC
Source organism: Labeo rohita (assembly GCF_022985175.1). Lineage (NCBI taxonomy): Eukaryota > Metazoa > Chordata > Actinopteri > Cypriniformes > Cyprinidae > Labeo > Labeo rohita. The sequence continues at coordinate 23,291,985 of NC_066874.1, read as the reverse complement.
AATTTTTATTCTGCTAAACCTATAGTTCTTGTAAAACAAAGATCATGTTGCTCATCATAGTCTTCAAGCAGCTCTAAAAAGATTTCTTCTCCCTCAGTTAATATCAGATGAACGCCGCAATGTGATTTGTGACATTTCTTTTAATGTGAAGCTCTCAGTCATTGTATTACAGTATTGCATGATGTGTAATATTCAGGTACTGTATAGAGCAATGGAGCAGCCTGCATTGCATTCATGTAAAAGCAGATTGATGTGTACACTGGATGACCTCTGTTCTCACTTGCAAGGAAAAAAACACATCATCATGGTGGGAGGAATTGCATTTCATTCCATAATAACATCTCATTTTTTCCTTTTTCTCTTCACAAAGAGAAGAACATCCAGCTTCTGTACAATTCACAGAAACGTAAATTGCCAAGATACGAGTGGAGTGCTATCTGCTGCGCATTGTTAGACCACTCTGAGACTATAAGAATGAGAATTACAAACGAGACCATGAGCTGCGCATGAATTCAGTTATTTTACGCCAACCCCTTAACGATGGATTTTAGAACTTGAAGGTCAAAATGAATTATTTGAAGGGGCTAATTTTCTCTAATCTTCATAAGCACAATGCACAGTACTGATGAAGAAAAACTTTGGCTGCATCTTTGAAAGGCTAAACCTTCTATCTTTCATGCATGGTCAGACGCATCGCAAGGATTGCCTGTTTCTTCAGGCGGTTTTAACCGCTGTCTCCGTTAATGATTGGACAGGAGGTGTTTTATAGCCAAAACAGATTCTCTGCATCACAAACACCTTATTTTTCAAGGACCTGCTCGCTGCACATTCAGCCTGCAAACGGCGAGGCGGCACCCTTTGAGACGTCAAAATGATGACTGTTGTAATACAAGATAAAAGTCAATGAGAAAGATAAATGTCAGTCCATCTGTTCGCCTGTCCTTTTCAGTGCCGGACTGAATTTGATTAGAGCTTCAAAACCACTGCAAATGAAGACAACAAAATGCAACCTCAACAAGAAAATACAGTATAACACCAATCTCTCATATAGTATGCACAACAAGAGAACAGCAAGAAAATGGGTTAATGTAATAACATTTGCAATCTCCATCTCAACAGCACATCCACACACCATTTCGCCAAATGTGTGATGCATAGGCACTGGAAAGCACTTTCTCAGTTTGGCAAGCTTTAATCTGATTGGCTGGTTTTATGCAGGGCACAAAGTCAAGTTTACACGGCTGATACAATAAGCGCTTTTCAGTAAGATCAAATCACCAGACTTGCCAAAGTTTGCAAAGTTGCTGGCATCAAATTGGAAAGATATCCCAGAGTTTCGTTTGAGGCACTTAGAAGCAAGTAAACTTGATATCTATGAATATAACTGTATATTCTGCTTACTTTCCAGTTATGTCTGTAAAATAATCAGTGCTTATTACATTTGGCTAGACTCATTATTTACATCCATTTTTAGCTTTATAATTTTTTTTTAGCTATTACAAAGGCTGCCAGTTATACCGCAATGCAGACCACACTTTACAATATAGTAAAAGGTTTGGCTATGCTGTTTTTTTTTTTTTTTTAAACCCAAATGATGGGTTCCGCCCGTTGGGTCATTTTTATATTCTTACCCAGGTACTGGGTTATTTTTTAATCCAAAAGCTGGTTTCAAATTGTTGGGTCATTTTTTTGGGTTATTTTTAATACTTTTTACCCAGATGCTGGATAGTTTTTCTGTAAGTTGCTGGGTAATTTTTAACGCTGGGTTATTTTTTTCTACACAGCCGCTGGGTCAAGCCTGTCTCAGACGAAACAACCCAGCTTCTGATTTACAATCAGTCAGAGTGCTGGCTTTTTGAGTCCTCTGTAGGAGAGATTGATTTTCAGCACTGCCGATTTGCACTTCTTCAGCGAAATAAAGGTTTGCATACATTTTATTTGGTTTATAAAGTTTTTACTGTGCTGTAAATTGTATTATTTCACGCAACGCAACATATGGACGAGATGTCAGGCAGCTGCGTCAGCAGCGGTTGTTTGGAGGATGGAAACGCCTTTTGCCTTGCATAAAATAAATGGATTTTATTCATTATAATTTAATTTGATGTTAAAATGTGTTCTCTAATGTCAGTACTATTTGTTTATGGGAATCTTTCAGCTACGAGTGAAACGCGAGGCCACGGTCTGAAGTTCGCAGTTAACCCGGCAAACAGCAGCCCTTCACCGGCTCAGACTCCACTGACACACCAGCATGAGAATTAGTGCTACTTCCATAAAAAACGATTACAGAGAATGGGTGAATACACTAAAATTAAAAATTCTACTTTTAAATATTGCAATTTTTATGTCTAAACTGATTGTTAAACGAGTTTAAATGTATGCAATATTGTAAACTATGCTGTATTCACCCTAATAAACTCAATTTGTCTTGCATTTTGTCTCTGTGTTGTTGCTTAATAATAAATGTTTATCTTTTAATTATTGCTGTTGCCTCTAGTAACTCTGTGTGTGTTTTTAAAAGTTCCAGTCCATTTTAAACCAGCATTATAATACATTTTAACAATATCTGACTTAAATAAAATAACGCAGCATGTTTGGTAAAAACATTTAACCCAACCAGCTGGTTCAAAATAACCCAGCATGTGTTCTGTCCAATATTTACCCAGCGCTGGGTTGCCAAATAACCCAAGTTGGGTTGTTTTAACCCAGCATTTTTGAATGTAGAAGTTTGTTTCAATTGTGTTTGAAAGAACTAGAGTATCATAGTGCATTTACCAACCAATCGGATTCATAATCCAAGGGCACTTAACACAGCACTTAAATGTATCAGCATAAATTGTGCACAGTCTGTATTTGGCAGTTCTTTACAGTGCAAGTAGAGGTGCTTGGGGTGGGGGGTGGGGGCTAGGCAACCTGATATATGATTGATGGGGAAATAAGAATAGGATCAGGAAGGCTGGCTGAACGGCAAGATGAATGCATGAGTTTCCCAGCCTGGAGAAAACGATATTCATGAGAATAAATTGACATCATATCTTCTGTTCTAGTTCACCTTCCATTTCATCCCTTCTTTTATGCCTCCACCCTGTGACTCAGACAGGGTCACAGTATGGTAACCACGACAACAACATCCGGCACAACTCAGCAAGAGCGGTAAAGGAAAACCAGGACAAGAAGAAACGGCGAGATATGAAAAGATGACACTGAGGTTGTGATTGATAGGCATGGCAAATGAACAAGGCTTCCATTAGCCGGTGCCTGCAGAAGATGTGGAGGCTTTATCAAGGCAGGCTGAAAGCTTCTTCAGCTATGAGTGTTTCTAGTCTGTTTTAGTCATACTCCAATGACAGGTTGGAGGAGATTATTCGGCAAAGCCTACACTGTGCTATAAGCAAAAATAAGGGGGGAAAGATAGCTTGGATTACAGAGCTGACGAAATCTGCCAATTAAGGACAACAAAATCTTTGCTCCTTACAGTCGGGACAGCAAAATGTAGAAGAAAGAGCTGCAGAAACGCTCAGACAGGAAAACAAGCCAGATATGGAAAACAGCAGGCTTGCGATGTACCTTGCTACAACGTGCGAGACACATTTACCTCATGCATACAAACTTGTGTACGTTATGCAAGACAAAAAAGAAAAAGTTAGGCTGTGTTAACGCACTTACATTTCACTGTTTCGATGAAAATATGCTGCATTTAGCAATATGCATAACATGAAAATCCCCACATGCACACTTTTCACATCAACAATCTGAAAGCAAAGCAAACTAGTGCTGGGTAACGATTAATTGCGATTAATCGCATCCAAAATTTGTTTTTTTTGAGTACATAATATGTGTACTGTGTATTTTTATTGTGTACTGTATATAAATACACACACATGCATGTAAATATTTAAGAAAAATATGTTATGTTTATATATTACATATATTTATATATAATATAAATTATATGAATATAAATATATACATGTAAACATTTTCAAAATATATACTGTATGTGTGTCTTTACATATACATAATAAATATGCACAGTACACATATATCATGTATACAAAACTTTTTGAATTTTGGATTTTGGATGTGATTAATCGCGTTTAATCTTTGGCCAGCACTAAAGCAAACATCAAAGCTAAGTGTCGCAGTCCACTTACGTTAACCCTCATAAATGAAAATTAAAGGACGTATTGGCCCTCTTCACACTTGGTGGTTACATCAGAGGTTGCTTTAACCAAAAAATCTCCATCGTTTACCGAATTTGTACAACACGGGTAATTCAAAATGCTCGCAGATTAAAAAAAGCCATTTGGTCTATTGCGTTTGGCTGCTTTAGAGAAACATTCCCAGAGTAAAGGATGCTAATAGGGATTAGAAGTGAAGAAAAGGGTGGAAAATAAAGTTTTAAAGCGCCCACGCGAAAACAGCTCGGGTGAGAGACGAGAGTGAGGATTTGAGGAGAGAAATGAGAGATTTCAAGTGTAGTGCAGTGGAACAATTCATGGGATATTGTTCATTAAATTGGCTGACCGGATCCAAAAACCACAGTGTAAAACAGAATAAAAAAGACAATAAACTGCAACACAGGTGTCGGGTAAGTCAAAAAGAACTTCTGCTGCTGAAGTTGTGGAGGATAATATATTGTTATATTAAAAACAACCTCAAATGCTGACCGTATTCGAATGTGGTTGCAGTGATCCGATCACAATGTGCCCTGGGTGCATTCAATGCGGTTAAATGCTATCCGATCGTGATCCGATCATCAAAAGCGCACTTTAATGCCAGGTGCAAAAAGGGCCAAAAGTCCAATCAAATGTGATGACAGTGAGTAATGGAGAAAGAACCACGTAAATGTCAAGTCACTCTAATTCGTACCCCACGTGCAACGCATCACCCATTTTTCTCAACACAACATTACAAACATCCATTTGTTAAATTCATCACCTTTGCCCAATGCCTGAAGATTTTCGTTTTTCAAAAAGAGCCTGTTCAGTGAACTGGTTTTCACAGACAATGGTCAGACACATGGTCAGACACAACAAAAGAGACCCTCTAACCAGACATTCGTTACCTCACAAAACCATAAATCTGCATTGTCACATTAAGGAATGTGTGCTCACAGATGGAAAAATACTGTATAACTACAACACTGTGACAGCATAGTATGACGCTGAGAAATCTGTGGCTCTTTATCAACTTACGCAATCATTTGCCCCAGCTGTATGCACTAAAACTCAGCATTCTGTGAGATTATTTTCATTATAGTCAATTACTAGTAGTGCTAAACTCATCCTTGAGAGTTAATATCTTTCACACTAATGAATTCCCATTGAGACGTTGGGGAAAACAAAGACTGACTGAGTGTGTTGCTTTGACATGCATTTTTTATATCTACAGAACAGAATCTGTCTCTGACTATTGCAACCAAGGCCATTAGCTATATTGTGGTCATTTGGCAATTGGTAAGGCTTAAATAATGCACTTTTAAACATGCGGTTCGATCTCGGAGCGTATCTGACTGTAACGTCATTAGCAAAGTGCATGCCAACGCCAACGTTTCATGAAAGCGCACTTTTTCTTAATGAAAATTTAATCTCTTAAGCATAATGTCAGTTAACATTCTAATTCTGCTGTTAAGAATTACATTCAAACACGCACTTTATGTGAAGCACAAAACAATGAGGAATAAAATATTCAGGCCAATGAGGACCTAATGTAGTTGAGACTCGTGCACCAGCTCTCTTTTAGTGGTAATACTGGACCACTTAAGATAAAGACAATAAAAAAACAATATAGGCTCATTGGAAATACGTGCCTCTATATACATTTCTGCAAAACAGAAAAAACCTATATGTACAAATTACTGCAACTTCTAGTTAAAATGAACACTAAAGGCGGGAGCAGAGTAAGAGAAGCCTTTTTCCAGCAATGACTATGATTTTGAGGTCCATCTTTAGGGCACTATGATTTCCGCGATGCGGAAAATACGGACGGAATCGCAGAATCCAGTCATAAAAACGGAATTTACTGAATAACGCGGAATGTCACGGAATTTGTCAAAGTTTGAATGAATTAATCAAAAGTAGGTCAATACACTTAAATCAAACCACAATATGGACTAGTATCTGTAAATATTACGCCACAAAAATACAATTTAAATGTGAATCCTGCATGTTCTACGTGTCTCTGTTTTAATGAATGTAGCAAACGAGCGGTTTTGTTTACTACACACACTGAAACGCGCATGACGCTCGCAGTGATTTCAGCGTTTGACCGTTCCATTTTAGGAAAACTAGCATCATATCATATACACACAGAAATGTAACGGTAGATATGGCAACCCGTCAAAATAAAAGTCTGGTTTAACTTGAAGACACTGTGCCAGAAATATATTACTACTATTACTATTACTGAAATGAAACAAACATTCTTTTTTTAGTGTATAATCACACAACATTTTTGCATGTTTTAATTTTAATAATAAATTCCTCTTTTTTGCCAAAAAAAAAGTTTGCTTAATTTTCAATAAATGTTTTATGCCTTCGATAACCAGAATATTTTAAATACACAACACAGAATTTCTGAGGGGTAAAAAAAAAACTTTAATAAGGCTATTTTGAAATTTGAATAAATTAAGTATGCATTCAAATAATTAGACATGCTAAAACACAGAATTTGATAACAATAAAACATATGGTGAGAAAAAACAAAACATTTCATAGGGTCCTAAACATGTAATTTTTGTTAAACCTTTATTAAACTGATGTGAAATTGTTTAAGTTTCATGATTTTAATTAATTAGACATGCTCTTTGATTAATAAAATTTAATTAAACCATTAAAAAGGAGTTGATAAAAATTAAAACGGAAAAAAAAGGAATCCAGAAAAATTAAAACAGAAAAAACATGAATTTTAAAACTGAAAAAATAAAACGGATTTCATAGGGCCCTACATCGTTTCACACAGAGGACAACTGAGGGACGCATACAGTGTGCAACCATTACAGAAGGTTCAAACGCTCACTGATGCTTCAGAAGGTAACCCAATGCTATAAGAGCTGGGGGGTGAAAACTTTTTGAATTTGAAGATCAGGATAAATGTAACTTATTTTGTCTTCTGGGAAACATGTAAGTACTTATTTAGCTTATAAAGTGCAGTACTAAATGAAAACAATATGATAAGAAAAATAAGAAATAAGAAAAATGTACACATCGTCATTCTTCATTCTTCATTGTTCAAAAGTTTTCACCCCATGGCTTTTAATGCACTGGGTTTCCTTCTGGAGCATCAGTGAGCATTTGAACCTTCTGTAATTGTTGCATATGAGCCTCTCAGTTGCCTTCAGTGTAAAAAGATGGATCTCAAAATCATACAGTCATTGCTGGAAAGGCCTTGCTAAAGGCATTGCTAAAAAAACCAAAGAGTTTGTGGTACCTGAAAGATTTTTCTGAAGAACCCCTCCTGAAAAAACAGCTAAAACCAGCCTAAGCTGGTTGGCTGGTTTTAGCTGGTCATCCAACCTGGTCTTAGCTGGTCATAGCTGGTCAGCAGGCTGGTTTAGGGGGGTTGGCCACTTCCTTAGCTGGCCAGGGTGGTCTTAGCTGGTCAGGCTGGGAGACCAGCTGGAACAACCAGCTAAAACCAGCCTGGCCAGGCTGGGAGACCAGCTAAAACCAGCTAATTTCCAGCTTAAACCAGCTAAGACCAGCCAACCAGCCTAGGCTGGTTTTAGCTGTTTTTTTTTTTTCAGGACAAACAAGGGCCTCATGAACAACTATCACTTATCAAAAACACAGCTGTGGATCATTCTGGTAACAACAGTATTAAGAATCAAGAGTGTGTAAACTTTTGAACAGGGTCATTTTTATAAATTTAACTATTATTTTCTTTGTGGACTGTATGTAAATGTTTTTTATGTCTATATCTCATTCTGGTCAGTACAAAATAAAAAAATAACATGCATTTTGTATGATCCCTCTTATTTTGGTAAAAAAGGTGTATGTACACTTATGACTTCAACTGCAAATCTTGACATTCAAGTCCTACCTAAACTTCCTAGTGAAATGCAATATTGGCATTTACCCCCTTTTCCTTTTTACTTTGTCACAGAAGACCTTTAATGGACGCCCATGCCATTAAAGAGCATTTCACTATGCTAAATACCCTATGTAGATGCCAAAAGCACTCAATCACCTTGATGTTGGCAGACGTACCGTACGATAAATGACCCATTTGGTTCCGCAGGGGGAAAGTAGTTAATTCTGCGAGTACAGTGTTCAGCTGAGGATACTGTATGTCTGGGACGAGGAGACAACAAAACAAATGTGTGGGAATAATCTAAGAAACACTTTCAATCAATACAAGGTATAAAATATGAGGGCGGAAATCATACGCCGGGCTAAAAATAGAGCGAAATGATAGGTTTCTTCATGCTGAGGAGAAAATCAAACACTGCACTTTGATTAGCACTCCGCACCTTGTCTCTGAGGTTGAGGTCCTCCATTAAATATTAATGTGTCCCTGAATCCACCTTTGCTTCATCAATACTTATTGACCAATATTATAACAGCAATTTAGTCCAAGGCAACGATGCCCAGCTCTTGCATTTGCAATCTCTACAGATGTGGAGATGTGTGTGCTGTGGAGGAATTGCTTGCCATTTCTCATTAGGAGCACAGTAGGGTAGGTTTCCTTTTCATTAGCGATGAGGAAAATAAGAGGTACGAAGTAAGTCTGGTGGGAGGAGAAGATGCAGCTTTCTGGTCTATTCTGGGTTTCTCGCATCACAGACTGTCGGTCTTCAGTAGAACGTGAAAGATACTGGAATTTTTCATCTCAGCTGGGCCTTTGATATGCTTCATTTAAAAGCAGGGGACTTAACTTTCCCATCTGCTGCTTTTAAGACCACTACTAGTTTTTTTTGTTGTTGTTGTTGTTTTTTATTTTCATTTGTTTATTTTGTTAGCCCACTTATTTTTATTATTGACTCAGAGACCACTGAATCAGAAAAACACTAAGTGTTTCAAACAAACTGCTCAAAGAAATTGCATCTCTCTTTGAAAATGCTTCACAGAAAACTTCAGGCTCCAAAACAATGACCTATTTGAGTAGCATCTCCTCTCATTTCCTCTGCAACATATGCATTAAAGATGGGGGGGAAAACACTGCGTTTTCTCTGCGGAGCTCTGCGACGACTGTAACAGCTTATGTGAGAAAGCAACTACCAGCACAACAACAGTTAGCCAGGGGAGAGTAATGCTTGTTACTTACGAATCAGAGGCACACTGGCGTTGGCTGTTCCCAACCTGTTGACGGCCACACAGGTGTAGTTGCCATAGCGATCCTGTGTCATGTTCTTCACTGTGAGAACTGATCTGGAGCTGAGGTTCTTGATGTCTATTCCTTGGCCCATGTTAATCCTGAAAATAAGACCAGGAGTTGACATGACACGTCAAGCGGTGACACCTTCTGCAGTGTGGCATGCTATAAATCCATCCATCAAAAAAATATTTTTAGTAGCACTTCTCATTTATACATGCAGACAGGCTATATACCAGAACTTTGGAAAAAAAAAACATTTGGTCACACTGTTGGTCACAGCAAAAAAACTTCGATTAAAACTACGGTTAAAACTTATTTTTCAAGAGTGACAGTAAATATTTTTACATCAGGGCTGTCATACGATTAATCGCAATTAAAATAAAAGTTTGAGTTTGCCTAATATCTGTGTGTGTACTGCAGGGTTAGGGTTAGCTTCAAATGTGTTATATTTAAGAGAAATGTGTTAGTACAAAATATTTTTATTTATATATAATTTAAATGATATAAAAATTATACTAAATACATATACTTCTAAATATTTCTTTCAATATATATATATATGAATGTGTTTGTATTTATATAAACATAATAATTACACACAGTACACACACATATATTAGGCAAACTCAAACTTTTATTTTGTATGCGATTAATCGCAATTAATCGTTTGACAGCCCTAAAATAAGCCGTAAGTATAATAAATGTTTCTTGAGCACCAAATCAGCAAATTAGTATGATTTTTAAAGGATCATGTGACACTAAAGACTAGAGTAATGGCTGCTGAAAAGTCAGCTTTGCCATTACAGAAGTAATTACATTTTAAAATACATTAAAATAGAAAACATTAATTTTATATTGTAATAATATTGGACATTTTTATTGTATTTTTGGTAAATGCAGCCTTTTCTACTTTTTTTCTACTTTGTTTTACCATATTTTTTTGTTTCATACTTTTTTTTTAACTGTTTTTGCTGGTCAAAACTATTTTACTATTTGTACTATTTTGAACTATTATTATTCTTAATAACAGTATTTTTTAAAGGTACATGCATACTTTATAGAACTGATGATTAGAGTTGATCAATAATATCTGAAACTGGGATTTTCTTAGGTAACAAGAACTTATAAGATGATTGTTCCGAAATGATTTTTTCCCCAATCTGGAACCCCAATAATAAAGACATAAAGAACATAAGGGTTAAATACGAATAATTCTCGAAAAGCAAAAGAATTAGCACCAAGTAAATGTGAAAACTATTTAAAGATATGAATAAATATTAAAACAGTAATACTGTTACCCTGAGGTGTTACACTGCTATAAAGGATGATAAGACAGTGATTTTTGTTTGGTTTTTGACACAAATTAATGTTGCTTACACCAAAAGATGGCAGGTAGATATATGCTAGTCTGTGAGTTATGAAGGAAAATGTAAAAAATGTTACAACTGTCCCTGGTCCTGAGGGAATAGCTAAAGGGAAAATCAGAAGCAGAAAAATATGCACATGGATCGTAGCTTTGTCAAGGTCTAAAGTTCAGCTGCAGTGGCTCTTGAGAGTCCTGACTTTAGGTCATCCACGTTACTCTCGCAGGTAAAGCGATGTGCTGACCTTTTGTCCCCTAACTCTCAAGCAGCTTGTCTCCTGCAGACACTTGCTTAAATTAGAACAAAAACTTTTCTTTAAACAAAAGACCACTGCTACCACTGTATCTGAGTGTTATTATTGGCCATTATACACAAAAATATTTTTAAAAACTTTTTGGAATTACCTTGCTACAGTATAACATTCTGTTCAGCCCCTGTTATTAGCAAAGAATTACATAAACTGAAAAACAGAACTATATTTAAGGGAGTCGCAATTTTACAAGTGCTTTCCATTGCAAAAATATCTCATTTAGAGACCCAACTATCATTTAGGAATACATTTAGAAAAACGTACATACATTTAACTCACGATTATCATTTCTCATGATTATTTTATCTTATTACAACAAAACCAGCTCCTGACTCTGCATCATTTGTGTCTGTTTCTTCAACTTGGTCTCTCTTTAACTATTGTTTCCTGTGCCTCTCAGCTGTTAGTTCAGCATTGAGTAGGCACATTCAGACAAATACAGTGAAACAGACAGTTTATCAACAATGTTCAATGTAAAGCCTTAGATTAAACGGAGTACAGACCCAATGCCAATAAGCCTCCTTTGCAATTTGAATAAATTGAGTGAAGCCTATAATTACAATTAGCACAGTGTGAACTGCTGATTCAGATCGTACTCAGCAAGAGTGGGTAAATGACGGGTAATGGGGTAATTTGGTATTTAAATTCAAGAACCACCACTTGAGTCAACGCTGATTGGTGCGAAGACTTGGAATGCTCTTTACTAGTGATGAGGTTATACAAACATACAATTAAAATGCAGGGTTAAGATAGTAAGACAGAGCTTCCTAACATATATAGGTTTGTACGTATTTCTACTTTAATGTAACTGTATTAAAATGGTGTATTTAGAAGCAGACTTGAGCCTACCTCTGATTTATTTTCTCATTTTATTACCACAGTTCATAACAGTTTCTTAATATGGCTGTTTGAAAACATAATCAAATGTTATTAACAGTGCTGTTTTTTTTAATCTACACAGTGATTTATTCAGCTAGACTCCATATAAGTCAGCCTTAAAGGGATAGTTCATCAAAAAATGAAAATTCTGTCATTAATTACTAGGGATGTAATGATATTATCAATATTGTGATATTGTGATCGTCGTGGTCACATGTTGATATGAAACAATGGGTCTTCCAAAGCAAAAAGTTGTTTAAAATATATGTAAACTTCTTATTCTAACATAAAAGGTCTTTAAAGTGTGTTTTGGGGGATTATGCTTTGACATAGTATCTATCAAAAATATAGATTAATCCCTTCATCAAGTCTGTTTTTGCTGTGTGTTTCAAAGTGAAGCGCACACTTCATTCAGGCGATCAGCCTGTGATCCGGTGTTTTCCACACCTCAGAACGGCTCCGTTCACAGTGAATGAATGCAGTGAACTCGTTTATTGGATGGGCTGTGAGTTTAGCGCACATTTGAGAATGCAACGACCATCAATTATGCTTTATTTTCACGGCAGATGATTACAGCATTCAACTAGATTTGTAGTGAGACACGTTTAGTAAGTTTTCACTGAAGGTGGAGTTTTTCTTCAAAATAAAAGCTCTCCGGCTGTTTCCGTTAAAATTAAAGCCTTAAAAGTACAATATGAATTGCTGACAGCTAGCGGTTTAAATGGGTAATGTTACTGCAGTCCAAATTCAAAATATCTCTTTCATTGTAGAAATTAGGTAAGAAGTATTGTAATTTCCCTACTGTAGTTTAAAGAAAAAAATATTTATAAGACTCATTTTCATTTATTTTGCAGTGCGATTGTTTTATAATATATGGATATTGTAAAACATACACTGTCACTGTAGTTAATATTATTATTATATTCTAATTTGTTTGGCTTCCCAAAACACCAGTGTGAATGTAAATTAGACTGAGACAGTATATTACAAATAAAATGAGGGTTGAGTCAAGTTTTCGTTGAAGCTCTTATTTTGAACTCTTAAAGTGCATTAGATAGAAGAACTTAACTTTAAAATGTACAAAATTTTCTTTTCAAAACTTTCTGTCTTTTTATATTGAAATAAATATCATATCGTGGACTTCATATTGTGATATTATCATATCGTGACATTTTGATATCGTTACATTCCGATTAATTACTCACCCTCATGTCGTTGCAAACCCGCAAGACCTTCATTCATTTTCAGAACACAAGCTAAGATATTTTTGAAGAAATCCGAGAGCTTTCTGGCCCTGCAAGTTGCAACACAACTGAAACGTTCAAGGTCCAGAAAGGTAGTAAGAACATCGTTAAAATAGTCCATGTGAAATCAGCGGTTCAACCTTAATGTTATGAAGTGACTAGAATACTGAGGTCACATGGACTATTTTATAGATGTCCTTACTACCTTTCTGTGCCTTGAATGTTCTGTCTATGCAGGGTCAGAAATCTCTCGGATTTCATCAAAAATATCTTCATTTGTGTTCTGAAGATGAACGAAGGTATTGGTACAACATGAGGGTGAATAATTAATGACAGAATTTTCATTTTTGGGTTTAATTTTTTAGTTTTTATAAATTCTTCATTTAATTTTTAACTAAATTCTAAAAATCTCCCACTGGCATAGTGAAGAATGTTTGGCACTGCACATGTAGAAACCTAAAAATAACATATACACATTTAGAAAAAATGCTAGTGCACAGCCACAAAAAATGCTCACAGAAAATGACAAAAAAAACCTAAAAACCCAAAAAAAACCGACAGCCCCAGAAAGAGGTTGAAATGTTGTCAATAAATTGGAATAACTAGCAGTGAGCCAGTGCTTTTCATTGTGTTGACAGTGATGAATATTTGCATATTGGCGTTCTTTCTTGCATTCATTTGCATATTGAATTGTGATTGGTCTTATCTCTCTTACATCTACTTAACTGTCTGTAGCCAACTTTAGACTGCAAAAATTGAAAGCCACATTATGTGCTGATACTTGTACACAGCTGACAGAAAACTAGAAGCTTACTGAGTGTCATGACAATGGCAGAGTTAAACATGGATCTGATTTGACATTTCATTTCAACACAGCTGAGGCAGCCCTAAAACTATTCCTTCCCTGAATGCAAACACTAGAATTTCCTTTCAGAAAGTCAACACACAAAATAAAAAACATAATGTGTTAAAACCAACACTTGAAATAACACATAAAGCTGACTTCTCAATTAAGACATGTTTTTGTGTTGCTCAAATGGCTCATATGGCTTGCTTCAGAGCTCTTTTAGAAAGTTAGATTATTTTCGCCAGAAGTGTGTGACTTTAATTAAAAGTTAAAAATGACGGTTAAGTTGCAAAAGTGATTTTCAAGAGCTTACGCTGTGCCAAGAGTGACTATCTTCCGAAATTAAGACTGTTTAATAAGACACTTTGTCATATTTGATAAGCTGCAGATCCATAGCTATTAAACTAATACTACTAAAGACTGTAATACAGCTTTAGATCAGCGTTCGGCGATTAAACCTAAGGCGAAATTCTCAAAAAGTGGTGCTGTACAGTTTAATTGTACTGTAATTATTCTGTGGATTCAACAAAAGTACTGACTGCAAATGAATACTGATCAAAACATTGCATTTTTACGCAGACGCGCTTGCCACAAAAAGCGGCCTCGACCGACGTTAACCTTCTCTCCGGTGAGCATTCTGAATCACAAATAAACTCACTTAACATGCATAATGTATGACAAATGATCACTGTACGGCTAAGCTAATGAAATGAAGGCTTTTATCATTTATCACTCTTGGTTTTACCTTTTCTCTCCCTTGTACCACTCAAAGACTGGAGAGGGGACAGCTGCTGCCTCACATCTCAGCAGGGCAATCTGACCGGGTCGAACCCCGTGACTTCTCATCTCATGGATTGCTGGAGGAACTACAGAAAGAAAATAAAACCCAATGTGATTTAGGGGAAGAGTGAACACACACATAATAAGCTAACTCAAATAAACTAACCCTCCGAGCCAGAGAGGGAAAATCCTTCTAAAACGCAAAGTTTTCATTTGCAGTCATGTGAAAGAGAGAGATACGAATTAGCAACAAGATTCAGAGTGGTCAACACGTGTAAATCTTATGGGTGCAATGCTGAGAAATACCATTCGTCCCAAGGGTTGGAGAAATGAAATGAACTGCTCAGTGATAAATTGTTTAATGGCTGTTCAAAGGCTGGGGAGCTGAGGAAGGTTCTCTGAATATGTGCATGTAAAATGAGGGCCCTTTCATGTTCACAAATGCAGTGTAAATCTCTCGCGCGGTGTCAGTGAGAGAGCTTTAACTACAGGCTGAATTTTTATTTTCCAGCTAGTCAAGACGCAACAATCCTCTCTCAATGGAAAAAGAGAAATGTTTATCATACATAAATCTTCACTGTATATTATTTCTTATAGCAGGAGTAAACAGCTACTAGAATGGCGTGTGTTCAAATACAAAATGACATGCAGAAAAAGGCTATGAAAGAAATAACATAATACTTAATATACACACAAATAAAGCAGGCCTGTACAGAATACTAAGTTGAACACGATATAGAAAAAAAAAAAAAATCTGAAAATAACTCCCTTCAAGCAGGTGATCCACTTATGTCTTTCTAGCTAGCGTTAAATTACTTGCTATGTCTGAATTTGAGTGGGGGACATTTATATTCCAGGCAACTCGTTCTTTGAAAATCACCTGCAAGTTATTGAGGTCTGTGTTCAGACTATTTTTTCCTGATTGAATTTTTGACATTCCCTTCTATAACTCCACAGTTGAAGGTATGAAGTTCTCCAGGCCTTCACTGTAATACGTTTCATGTTTTCTGAGGGCTGAAAAGAAATTTCCACCATTGTGGTGAGAACAGTAACAAGGGGTTTTTAGGAATGATGTTCTCAGACTTTGGGCTTCATGTCACGTAGACACATTACATCATTTAACAAATGTAAAGGCATGAGCTTCCCCGCATTGCACCTGGAAGTGAGAGTTTCTCTCATTTCACATATCGGGAAAACTCATTCGCAGCATTTGAAATTCAAAGCTTGAAACAGTAAGTGTGAGAAAAAACTCACTATTTTTCTAGTTAAATGACTGTGAGGGAGAAACATTATTCACTGTGATTAGAAAAAAAAAAAATACAGTATACAGTACCATTTGCACGTCAGGTACCAGTCACTTGAATTAAATAATAATTATTTTCAATAAGAAATTTCCATGACTCTTTATACTCCTAGAAATCAAAAATGGTGAGAAGCATGTCTAAAGAACATGGATATCTGTCATTGTAATCACTGTGTTGAGAATTTTGTTCTGTGATATTGTGCTGCTCATCATTTCTTCACTGCACAATCTCCTGGGAAGGTATGAAAATAGCAGTGTGACACATCAACGCAGCTTGAATACAGAGTTTTGGCATATGTTGGAAGAGAGGACTGTCTGATCCAAAAAAGTGGCAACGGATGAATCTTGTGCTTTGGCTGGATCATGCATTTACAGTACAGGCATCAGCCCATGAAAATGCCTAGGGAGCATTACATAACCTGAACATCACAGAAGCAGGCTAGCATAAGATTTAAGGATAACATAAAATAAGAGATTAAAGGAACACATTGCTGATGACAAAGGCGAGGACAAATGACTGCTGAGCCTATAATATATGGGTGCGGAAAGGACAAGGCTGAGAGTGCAGAGAATTTAAAATCAAAGTGAAATGCAGTTTAGAACCCATTTTACTTCAGTAATCTGATGTATGTCTGTGAGGATGAGTGAAACATGAGCAAATAGGAAAGGTGGGGTTAGATTATGAAAGTGGACACATGATATAGAGTTTGCTAAAACAATGCCTAAATAGTGGTTTATGCTGTTACAAATGATTAGAAATATTTCTTATTTTTAATGTTGAAAACAGGATTCTTTACAGTATATAAGATTAATAATGTCTTTATTTTCACTTCTGATCAATTTAATGCATCTTTGTTGAATAAAATCATTATATTAACTTTTTTTTTGCCCCTACTTTAATCATACTTACCTAAAAATTTTGAATGCTAGTGTATCACGACTACGTTAAAAAAAAAAAAAAAAAATATGTATATATATATATATACACGCAACATTAGTTTACTACTTTAGTTAACATGAACTTATATAAACAATACTTCTACAGCATTATTAATCTTTGTTCATGTTAATTTCAGCATTTACTAATGCATTTTTAAAATCACAAATTGTTTTTGTTAACTTTAGTTACTGCACTGTAAACTAACATGAACAAACAATTAACGGCACCAGATCATGTTTTTTTTATGAACTAACATTAACAAAAATTAATAAATAGTGTCATAAATATATTGTTAATTGCTCATTTGTGTTAGTTAACACATTATGTATTATGACACCTTATTGTAAAGGGTTACAAATGAAATAAATGCAACCTTGATAAGCATAAGATCTTCGAAAAGCATTTTAAAAAACCCTAATTATTCAAAATTTGTATGTATGTATATATATGAGAATTGAATCAAATTACAAGTAGGGGTTGATCGATTATCAGCCTGTCATTTTAAAAACAGATTTGCCGATAAACCAATTATAAGCATTTAAACGAAGTTTTTGTCAGAGCCCTTGTTATTCTTAATTTTGACATTCATTTTCATTTTTACCCCAGACATATATATATATATATATATATATATATATCAGTTCAAAATATCGCTTATCTGTCTACTTGATCTGTAATAGCCGGTATTGGCATCTGCTCTGATAAACACATATTCGTCAACCCGTAATTACAAGATACATAACATAATAAAGTGAATATGATGTAAGTATCATAACTAAAATAATGTAAATAAGATCAATTTTGATTCCATGTTGACTAAAAGACAGAGGATACACAGGGTCCACACACCATAAAATGTTTATGAATCAAGGTGATAATGGAATTCAATTACACACACATCTCTAAGCTGATGATTCAATACATTCAATACATTCTTCATTTATAATCATACTCTATAACTTGACGCAAAGTGTCAAAAGCAATTTGAAATACATGCAAACGAATATTTAGAGCTGTCAGTTTCTGCAGAGAGGAATATTTTGGCAATTCAAATCAGGTGTCAGGTGATATGAGAGCGTCTGGATTTGTGATGCCAAGTTCAGGCTTTAACAGAAAACTGAATCTCTTGCCCCGTTCGCTTCAAACATTTGCCACACTACCTGACATTTCAGTTGGGATGCAGTCGAAATATTTCACACCTTCTCTGGCCCATTAATCAGTGTGAGCTTACTTTAAATGGATTTGGATGCTATAATACGGCATTCAGAAGCAGAACCAGAAAATTCTCTGCATATAGAGCCAACGTGAGAGACTCCAAGTGTGCATTTACTAGAAACATCAACGCGTCTGTTGTATGTGTGTACATGCCTCAAATCTGCAAAAACACCTCCATACTGGAGGTTACACAAGTGGATTTCAAGTTAATTCAGCTTATGTGTTTTGCACATAAAAACAAGAGATTTGAGAGCAGCTGAAATCTGCTGAGGGTGAGATATGGTATGTATCTGTCTGTGTCATTCATCACTGAGATTTGTGCTGTATTGTAAGCTATTGGCATGCCTTGGCAGGCTGCCTAATAGCACAAGAGAAGCTGGCTCTGATATATATCCACACAGCTAACTTCTCCTATCTAACAAACCACTGCATCTGTCCTCACTGAGGGATGATCCAGTTCATTATAAAGCTGCATTAGCAAGAACTACCCAGGGAGGAAAACAAAGCATTAGCCACAACTGCAACCACAACTTTTCACATTAATTAAAATCGTTTGAGCACATATACTGCAGTGATAAAGGGTCCGGAGGGAGAGAATTTATGCAACTCATCCAATTTCAAACATCGAAATATATATTTTCAACCACAACAGAAGTGAATGTTTCAGCTAGTCTTTGGATACATCGTATTATGGTAAAAAAATTGAATCAAATAAATAAAGCTTAAATTTAGAACTGATGTGCCAAAAGACAAAATTCTCACTTGACTGCTTTTGGATAAAAAGTTTTCATAACAAGAATCAGCACAGCATACATAACAAAAACAATTAAGATGATATTTTGAAGAACATTTTGAACTATCCATACAATGACAGTCAACATGGTCCAATGGTTATAACTGAATATTGTATTATAATATTTAGATGTGTTCAAGCCAGGATCCTTATCGAGGTAGATCGGACATTTCATGGCTGAGGTACAACACCTCCTATTCCCATGGCGAAATATTGAACCCAATACGGCAGCCGCGGTATTGGGCTATGTTAACACTGTTGCCGCAGGTTGTTTTTCCATGTCCACGGGTTGAAGCGACAGTAGCGTCATATTTAGCCCCTGGAATGCTAACTTTACCAAGGGGAACCCCACCAAAAAAATGTGTATTTTCCCCCAGAACGCGATTTTTAATGGTGGACCCCCCTCAAAATGTGATTAGGCTACTTTTGGGCTAGTTTTGAGGCCTTTAGAGTAGACGGAATATAATGCTGATGTCATTAATTCTCTGTGAGGAGTTTGTTAGAGCATAAAACATGCCACTTCCTGTTGCCTGCAGGAGGCACTATGACTATAACTGAATATGGGCACGGCATGTGTTCAGGACAAGACTCATATCAAACATGTGAATTTTGGGGCTGATCGGACATTGCATACCTGAATTATAACAACTTCCTGTTTCATGGCGAAATATCAAAGTTTGTCAGGCAGCCACGCACACGTGCTTCAACAAAAACTCAAGATCCTCACAATGTAACGTCACAAAGGGCTTTAGATTACACTGAGCAAATTTGGTGTTGATCTGTTTAAATCTCTATGAGGAGTTAGTTTAAATTCATTTAAAGGAGTTACTTTAAATTCATTAGTTTAGAAGATTTATACATGGGGTGAGAACAGCTCATTAGCATTTAAAGGAACATGCAACAGAATGGCTCGCTCTGAACAGGGCAGATTCTGACAAGGTAAAAAAGGTGTTTGCTGAGAAATTTTAACTAAAGTATGTTATAAAGTTTTCATTAAGACCCTAAAGAATCATACCAGTTTGTGGAAAATAGGCATCTGATGTCCCCTTTAAAAGATGAAGAATTCCAAATGAACTCGACAGGAAAATGCAACAAAGAATATTGTTTACATGTAGCATATGTCAATTCTGCATGGTATGTAAGACTCTCGCTCTCTTTCTTCACATGTGTGTGAAAAACAGTGCTCCCAGCAAAGTGAAAGCGAGTCGTGCGCCTTAACAGTAGAGTTTACGGCACGTCAAATACAGGTACACTACGCATCCATTGAGATGAACTGAAAAATAGCACAACTCACCTCCAACTCACACACTGGTGAGTAAAATCGAACAATTTATTAGCCAATGGCTAACGCTAGACATCATTTAGTTGTCCAGAGTGAAGATTTAGTCACATACGTGAGTGATTTACTCGCATTGTAGAGGGTTGACTATATGTCATAAATGTTTGGTACGACATGAGGGTGAGTAAATCATGACAGAAAATTCATTTTTGGGTGAACTATACTGTTATATATCTCTGTTTAGACAGCACAAATCCTAATGTATTAATCCACACAAAAATCATTAAAACTCATAGCACAGCTTCTAAGATTCAATTACATCAGTCTTTTAAGGAGTTCTCATTATAGCAATCACGCACCAGCATTTGCTAATGCAAAAACCACAAAAGCCCTACAATCCCAGTCATTTACAGGCTTCATAACAAAAGAGTGCAACTGTAAATCATTGGTGAGTTTCTAAGCTCGTACCAGATGGGAGGGTCTGAAAATAGCAAAGTTGGCATGAAAAATGGATGCTGCGGGGCTTACTGTTTGACAAATTTGCCAGTTGCGGCTTGATCACAAACGCAAATTAAAATGACAAGGCAGAGATTATGTTTTAGAATACCTGTGAACACAGCACCTCGCAAATCGGTGAATACGTCAATATATGCCAAACAAGGTTTCCTAGGGTTCGGCGCCTGTGATTCGTCTTTCATGCACAGATTTGACACGTACCAAAACGCTGGTTGACTAATTCAAAATAGACTGCTATTGAATGATATTTTTATTGTTGGGATAAATCTAGGCTTGGTATAACCTGATCTTTCAAGGGAAAACATTTAATAGGAGCACCAGTTAAATCAAGTTCAAAAGGATTTTCTATTATCACACTGAAGCCAGAGGTTAGTGGTTTGAACTGAAACTGCATGCTAATCCAGTTTATTATTTTTCCTCCTAATAAGTTCCACAACATCACAGCATGTCTGACTTTAAAGTTCACTGATGTTGTTGTCGGGTGGATGTACAGAATGACTAACTGGCACATCTCCCAAGCAACAATAATTAATTTATCACATGACGCTTCAGAGGAAGGGATGATTTATACAGTCTTGCACCTTTATCCTCCCAACAAATATAACATGTTATTTTAATTACAAGATCAATTAATAACCCACCTCTTCAGCCAGAGGCTAAAATGAGTTTTCTTCACAATTAAGGAATGGACTCATCAGTCCATGACTTATCAGCTTATAAACAGAGAGACTGCTTCAATTGCTGTCTCCACCTCATTGTCCCATTCTGTTCGCCAGCACTGGGTTTAGCAGCCGAGATTTATTAATTCATTAAGTTTTCCATTTAAAATTCAAGAATAACATCATGTTCTTTCTCTAACACATCCAATCCTTATAAATAACACTCATGCTAAGGGAACACTGGCTTTGTATGTCCCACAGAGAATATGCACTGTGGAGAAAAGTATTGAGTTGAATGAAATCATTAGCCACAGTGTCACAAATCTATGTAAATAGACAAATTGGCTTTTAACCTATCATGCTGAAGAATAGGAGCCATATTGTACTGTGCAGTCAAGATGGGCACTCCAGACAAGCCGTTATTTGTCTGCGAGGCCTTATAATATCAAAGGCGTATAATTCAGAGAGCCATCTATGGAAATGCATTACGGTCTTCGGTTAGCATGTGCGTCAGAGGTACATAGTTTGCAGCTTTGGGGGGTGAGTGGTTCAGTCAGTGAGGCCTTTCATTACTTTTAATTTCTAGTTTCAACCGACATTTACATCACAGCAGATGGTGAAGGACAAAGCAATATGTGTGTCCAGTGCATGCCAGAACTACAAGACAGGCTGAAAAAAATGGTGTAGAAACATTTTTACACAGAAATTGCTAATAAATTTCACAAGTAATTACAAAGAAACAGCAAGCACACTGTAAAAACAAACAAAAAAACAATTTGAGTTAACTTAAAATAATCTGTTGTTGAATTTTAAGTTCAGTCAACTCAAAAGTTTTGTCAACTTGAAATGTTGAGTTGTACTAAGTGACAACTTAGATATTTGAGTTGATTCAACTTAAAAGTTAAGGCAGCTGGGTAACTTACCCAGCTTTTAAGTTTAACAAACCAATACAAACTTAATACAACTTAACATTTTAAGTTGACTAAACTTAGAGTTGACTGAACATAAAAGTTTAGGCAGTAGGGTAACAAAACATTTTAAGTTGACTCAACAAATTGTTTTTTTTTTAACTGTAACAGCAAGTTAAATAAATATTCTACAACATATTTTGAAATATAAAATTGCCATAAAACCAAAGCCATTTGTCTATGTTCCAAATTTGAAGTTGACATCACAAAAATGTAGGTTTCTGTGAGATTTCATTTATTTTAATGCATTTTCCTGTCATAAATTGATAAATTTCTGTCACAAAATAGTCAAATAATAACCTTGGAATATGGAAATTCAAAGTTCAGGCCTTTCTAATGATATGTATTTTGTCTAGATTTGAAAAAAATTTGGTTAATAAATTGTTATATGATACTTCAAACTAGGGAGATGAGCCTGGTAATTGATTTAAAGTACCATTTTCATGGTAAGAATATCTGAAATCAAAATGTTTTGGATGAATTTTGCAAATGATATCCAATTTTGGATAATTGCTAAAATATGTGCTAAGGAAAAAGAACTTTAAAGAATTTTAAAACAAAGAAACACTAAATAGTATTTTCTTGTATCGTACTCCAATAATTTGTTTTATTTACATCTTTGATTATTTTCCAGTATAAGTAGCATATTCTAAAAATGAAATAAAAAATTTAAATGTAGATTATTTTACTCAAAATTTTTGCTTTTATGGTTTTTATATAGTAATGTTGTGCCGTTAGCTTAGCAACATCTTAGCAGCAACTACTGAAATCAACTGCTGCCTATGTATGCAGCAGACAGCAAGGCAGTTCAGTAGGTTTTGGAAGAGAGGTAATGTCATTCATTGATTTCAAAAGCCTATTGTAAGCCCTGGACAACTGTTAAGATTGACTTCTTCTGGCTAGTTTTTTATGTTAGGTTTCTACTGAAGTAAAATGACACTGAATGCCATCCAAGGGCCTCCCCCGTATCCTTCTTATCCAGTCTTGCAGACAAAGAGGTCCTTTTATTGCTTTACAACGTTCAGGAATTTTCACAAATCTACATTTGCCATTTCTCGACTGGGAAACCGTCCACGATTTCAGTCACACTTCAAATCATACAGAAATGATGGGTCACCATTGGACTGTGCCAAGTAACAGTGCATTTCTTCTCTGATAAATCTCAATGTTCCATAAAATCGGGCCTTGCTTTTAACATATGCTTGGTTGGCTGCAATGTACCGCATAACCCGATGAATACAGCTGTACAAGTTGAAAATTCTTTCAGTGATTCGAATATGTCAAATCATAAATGCATGTGTCCGTGCATGAATATAATCATTAGAGTAAAATGTCAAGCCAGTAACAGCATAAAGTCTTTAACTGCATTTACAAATACCACAAATAAGGTGAATACAAATGAGGAAAACCCTGATGAAGCCTTGACTTTTTAAATACACACAGTTCAGGCAATAATAGCTGTGAAAGTGAGAAATTTAGCACAATGAATAGAAACTCCAGTGTAATACAAATGCATGATGCTAATATTAGACAGCGCAGATGGAGATGTTACAAACACATGAACCTAAAGTAAAAAATGTTGATTCTCTTGCAGCTCAAAATTATGTCTATTCAGAGACAAATGGAGCCATTTTGATGTTGGTTTATTACTGCAGCACAGACTACACTGTAAAAAATAAAAAACACAATTTGTTGAGCCAGCTTAAAATAATTTGTTACCCTGCTGCCTTAAAATTTTAAGTTCAGTCAACTAAAATAAGTTTATTCAACCTGAAATGTTAAGTTGTACTAAGTAACAACTTAGATATTTGTGTTTGCTAAACTTAACAGATGGGTAAGTAACCCAGCTGCCTTAAAATTTTAAGTTGATTCAACTCAAATATCCAAGTTATCGCTTAGTATAATTTAACATTTCAAGTTGAATAAACTTTTTTTTGAGTTGACTGAACTGAAGCAGCCAGGTTACAAATTATTTTAAGTTGACTCAACAAATAGTTTTTTACAGTGTATATGCACTATTGACTGTTGTTATGACCTGTATACAATCACCATAAGATTAAAGAGAAAACAGCCAGATTTAATTTGAGAGTATTTATTTCCTCAAAGCTGAACCCCTGTTACTGTTATTTTAGTAACACTGAGATACTACAACGTAATCTCATTATAATTTGTATGTATTTTACGCAATATGTGGTTCTACAAAACAGACATTTACTTACATTTTTATAGACACTATAAACATTTACTTGCGTTTTTACAAATACTTACGTATTTTCAGCATATTGACGACAAAAATGAATCCTTATGAACATTGAAATCACGGCATTAATTTTATTATTATTGTTTTTAGTTGCCATATCAATGACCTTTTGTTTTTAAAAGCATTATTAAATTGTTTACTCATTTACTTAATATATAATGATATCATTTCGCTCTTTACCATTTTCAACGATCAACAACTTAAATTCTGCTCTGCTCCTCACACAAATCTACTGTATTCCGCCAGAGAGGACTAAGGCTGCATTGCGTCATCATTTAGATTCGTTTTGGTATTTCTTTTGACATTTTTGTAAATGAACAAATGATCACACTTATCTGTCTGTCATGTTTTTCTTATACTGTACAGAAATAGTTATGGTTAGGTTTAGAGATAGGAGTGGGATTAGCAACTTTAAAAAAATATTTTTACAACTAAATAGTTACTAAAATGGTCATTTCCTGCATATTTCGGTCAATTGCATTTTATATCCTTTTATATTCACTATAAAATGGATAGGTTTAGGGGTAGGTTAATGGGTCTAAAAATCTAAATCGCATATTGATAAAATGATCAAAATGAATGATATAAAACAAACATAAATAGTTTACTTTTTTAGCTAAAAATATGTAGCGATTTGTACATTTTAACTGTTGAAGTATGTGTAAATTTTAAGTTTTGGCATCAACAAAAACTTACAAAAATGTATGTTTTGTGCTTGTAAATGTTATGTACTAATTAGGGCTGTCATTGTAATGTGTTAACTTAATTCGTTATGAAAAAATAACGCAACTCAAATATTTTAATGCAGTTAACACGCTAACCCCGCCCCCATGCTGTTATGTCATCTTATATTTAATATAGTTGACTGTCCATAAATCCATAAATGCAGTTATGCCCTAAAATTCAAGATATTGGTGCAAAAAATGCCCCTTTATGTGTTTTGTCACATATATAAAATAAATAAAAAATAAAATAAGAATTAAAAAAAATAAATAAGTAAATAATGGGATAGTTAAAAATGGGATAAAAAAAATTAATTCTGTCATGATTTTCTCACCCTCATGTCATTTCAAACCTTTCTTTTGTGGAACATAGAAAAAGAAATTCTAAAGACTGTTAGTTAAAGCTGTTTTGGTTACCAATGACTTTCATTGAATAAACAAAAAATACTGAGATGTTTCTCAAATTATCTTTACGGCTGTTGCAGCCTAAATGTTTATGTGTAATAAATTTAGTGTTGAATCAAATAAAATATTTCTTTCTAAAGCTACAATTTGTAATGTCTACTAAATACTTTCTCAGTTAACACAAAAATAGCTTTAAATAATCTTTTGTGATCATTTTCCCAGTCAAATTAATTTTGTGATTAATTAGATTAATTAATCAAAACATCATGTAATTAATTAGATTAAAAATTTTAATCGACTGAAAGCCCTAGTATTAATACCTACGTATAAACAATGAGACCTATTACAGTGAGGATGCTATTACAATTTTTAATTAGTTTTTATTTTTATATTTATATATAAAGCTTTAGTAATTTTATTGTGGGTTTGTTTATTATTATGATTATTTTTATTATTTTAGTTTTATTCATTTTAAATCAATTGGATTTTAGTAAAAATGAGAAATTATGCCTTGGCATTCAGTTGAAATAAAACAATTTTTTTTCAGTTAATGTTTATTTTAAGTAACATTTTTTAACTACAATAACTAAAAGCCCTAAATGAATTAACCTTATTACATACTTAGTAGTAAATCCCCAAGCATTCAGTGAGTAACAGGAATTTGTTTTGAGCATTTGAAAGGCATGTTCAATTGTCTTCAGTGAGTGAAAAACAGGCTCAATTGGATTAAGCAAGGCAATGACTTGGTTGGTCAAGACTATTCGTCTTTTGGGCTCTGAAAAACTCCTTGGTTGCATTAGCAGCATTCATCTTCATTACAGCTCGCATTACATTAATAAGCAATCACATCACTAAAGTCAAGGGAGACAGAATTAGCCGTACATGCCTGGGGCATAGCACACAGCCATGTCTCACAAATAGGGTGGTATGCTTTGGATCACAAGCACTCCTTTTTTCCGTGTTCTGCGTTTTTCAAACAGGTGATTTGGACATACCTGCATTGCCTCTGATCAGTTTATCCTGCTGTTCGGCTTAATGACAACACGCTTTATCAGAACTGACATGTCTTTGGTCCTCATGTTGAGAAACTCCAGCAACAGACTCGAAATGCAAATGCTGAAAATTAACTCACGACTTTCTGACAGCTTTCTTGTGCATGAAAAATGCAACGACACACACTTGGCCAAAAAACAACTGGCTGAACAGCCAATTTAAAATGGAAAGAATGCATGAAAAAGGGACAGTAATTGCGACATTGTTCACAGATTGTTTAAATAACCTCAAATTAAAGCTGAAGTTTAAGCTGCACTATAACCTCTTAGTCAATGACTATGTTTACACAGTGTGCAGAAGTGGACTCTTGGCCTCATTAGGACAATAACAGGAAACCGCCATGTAAACACATCTATTTGAGAAATGGACAATTACAAGTTTTGCCATTACACTGAAAATACATAGCCTATAAATGTGGTTGTTGTTTTCCATGCAATTACAATGAATGGAGAATGTTCGTTTACACACATCTGAACACAACAACATTACCTCAACCAATGGTGTGAGTTTGGGGCGGGGCTATCTGTTTGGTCAACCAGTGGCAGACAAGGGGCGTGTCTAGGTACCTTTCATATTTTCATATTTTTGTGCTCACCCCCTTGTTATCCAAGATGTTCATGTCTGTCTTTCTTCAGTCGTAAAGAAATTGTGTTTTTTTGAGGAAAACATTTTAGGAATTTTCTCCATATAATGGACTGCTATGGTGCCCGAGTTTGAACTCCCAAAATGCAGTTTAAATGCGGCTTTAAACGATCCCAAAAGCGATATAGGACGATTTAGAAGTTGAGAGAGAAAATTTTTCGACATACCATAACTGTCTTGAGCCAGAATACACAGAGTTCAGGCAGAGCAAGACAAGAAGAGCGTTGACATTAAAAAGTATATATCTTGTATTATTTTTATGAAAATAACCGATCATTTCGCTAGACCGCATTTGGGATCGTTTGAAGGCGCATTTAAACTGCATTTTTGAAGTGCAAACTTGGGGCACCATAGCAGTCCATTATATGGAGAAAAATCCTGAAGTGTTTTCCTCAAAAAACATAATTTCTTTACAACTGACGAAAGAAAGACATGAACATCTTGGATGACAAGGGGGTGAGTACATTATCTGTAAATTGTTGTTTAGGAAGTGGACTTCTCCTTTAATGCATCATGATTAAAATGTACAAAACAAACATATATAAAAATATATATGACCCTATCCAGCTCAAGATTAACATCCATTAAAGATTAGTATTTCACTAATCATTCATGAAGCTATAGAGCTTAAATCAACCTCTTACGCAACACAATAACACCAACCCCTCCGTGACTACTAATTCCTTTATAAACCACTGGGAGGTTTAAAAGAAGGTGAAATCTGAATGTAAATAGACTATGTCTTTGTAATTTGCGGAACAAAGTGGTTGTTCCAGGACACATTAGTTTAAAATGTGTCTTGACAAAATGACATATGAAGCAAAGGCATTACACTGCCGCTCCGAAGCTCTACCAATTGCTTTTTGCATAAACATCCTAACATCTGTGAGCGACGTGACATCACCTAATCTGTCTTATTTATATATTTCTTTTCCTTGATGTCTTCAGAGGCAGCGCTTGTATGAAAGTAGAACTTAAAGCTAAACATCTGGTGCGAATTCCAACAGGAAAATAGGAACACTGTAGCACACAGTCATAACAGACAAGACAAATTGAACTTCATGACATCTAATTTCACATCAGAACAGTGTAGATTTAAAATGCAAGAGTTGATGCAAAAACAAAGTCATGGTAAATTGTATAACTGAATGCAGCAGGACTGAACAAAATGTAATTACCTTTCAATTTATGAGTTGAAAAATATATATAAACAGTAAACTGTTCTACTGTACTAATATGAACATTATTTTCTGTATCTCTATGACTTTTTACCTGTATTTTGAGTTTTCTACTGCATTGTGTGTTGTAAAATTAATAGATAATGTCCTAGCAGATAATTAAAAAAGTACAATTTTTGTTAAAATGCATTGTTTAAAGATCCACACATAGACATATTTTACATCATTGTATACTATTTTACATTATATATTAGGAGTGAGCGATATGACCAAAATCTTACAGTCATACCAAAATTTATTCAGACACCTTCAAAATTTCTCACATTATCACAATTATTCGCTAGAAAATGGCAATAAAATGTGACTAGAACTCTGTTAAACTGTGTTAGAACAAATCTTTATAAGGTCAGATAACTTTGATAGAAAGATATGTAATGGATTACAATCAACCAAAAATTCACTGTTACTACAACAAAATTTAAACAACGATCAATACTTTGTTGAAGTAGAAATTAGAGAAAAAACACTTAAAGCAAAACATGATCATGCCAAAGTGTCTGAAGAGGTTTTGGTCCCAAATCTGTATCAATTTTACTGGTAGTCTACCATATGAAGAATTTTTGGGTATAATATATTACTTTATTTTGCTACCCTCACTTATTGTACATAAATGAACTAGTAAAAATATCACAAATTATATCTGGTGTCTGAATAATTTTTGGTTTGACTGTAGTAATTTTTGCTTTAAATACAGTCTTTAAATACATTTTTTAATACCATAGAAATTTCAGAATTCTTGTTACCAGTGTCAATATCACAAAAAAACTAATACTAAAAAAAAACTTAAGCTCACTGAGGACAAGTAAACAGCCAGCGATTAAATAAGAAACTTATTACAAGCAACAGGACCAAAAAAAAAAAAAAAAAAAAAAAAAAAAAGCCACATACATTGTATAAAGTAATCCAATTAATAAAGATACTCTATTTTATTTATTTTTATTTTAATGTAAATTAAATATATATTTCTTCAAGAGCAGTGAGAGATTTTCTCTCTTTTGTCATTTGATTAGCAAGAATGACAGACAGCAGAAATATTAGACTGCTGTCAGTTTAAGAGCTGCCCAGAATCCAGTACACTGTTACATGGTTTTCTTTCTCAGCTGTCTGATTTCATTTAAGTCCTTAATTACTGTGTTTATGAGGACACTTGCAAAGATGGGCATTTTGACGCATACAAGTGCGCGTATTAATCCGTTCAAGGCCCATAAAGTGGCAAAACCACAAACAGAGCGCGCATGAATTCACTTTTGCTGCTGATTGCGTTTCAACGGCTTAAAATCACTTGTTTTTAAACCACAATGCTTAAAAACATGTGCAAACGATAAGCTTTCGTGACCACGTAGCACAGCAATGTTACGTGAGCGTGATAGTCCAAAACCACTACAGGTTGACAAATTTCTACCGGCTAATCATGTCTACCGGTATATTTATAATATATGAACAATTACATTATGAACATTATACATACACATTATAAATATCCAAGTAAAAATGTCAGCTCCTCACCTAACTAAATTCAGTTCTAATTCTGTAATTTAAAAGGCACTGTCAGTTCAACTCTCACTGCAGCACAACCCTGGTAAGCCAAAGGCTTTTTTATTTATTTTTTTTCTAAATGTTTAATTTGGCTGGAACTGAGCACCAGGTCTGGGCAATGTTTACGAGAGGCCCGAATTTCATCATGCTTACCCAGAGATACAATCGCCGCACTGACCGGAACAATAACAACATGGGTTTTTTTCATGAATGGAGGTTACATATGAAGGTTATAAACGGAAGGTCATAATGGGCATTTAAAGTGTTAACACTATTTCAGTTAGCTGAGTGATCTACATGACTTTCACAGAATGCTGACAGAAGACTATCTGAGGACTCACTAGGGAACGAGTAGCAACAATAACAGTAAATGATTCAAGGTGTTTGTCACACATGGGTCCGTTGGGCTATTATTTACCGCAAGTCTACAGTTACAGCTCCTACAAAGATTCTGGCATTGACCTGTAAGTCTTCGTTTAGAAATTATTTTGGCGTAAATACCTGAAAAGCAAAAAACATCCTATTCACAGTTTTCTACAATTTACTTCTGAGATAAATACTGACGCAAAAAGGAGTCCAGTCACTGGCGCAAGTCCTTGTGGCTGTAATAAAGTTACGACTGACACATACATGCTTTAAATGCATTAAAACACATGCACAGAATTAGTTTTCATCAAATAAATTAGCTTATTTCAATTAGTAGCCATAATCTGCAATTAACCTGAAGGTCAGTTCCGCACATACCTAAAAGCTGTAATTATTTTCAAACCGGATTATTTTAGCGTGTATTTAATTACGCTGATTACCCTTGAAATGTCAGAGTCGAGTCACACTATCTGTATTAATGTAAGGCTAATAAAACTACAAATACAAAGAAAGTGTCACGGATGTCACATCATAAATAGTTCTATAGCCCATGCAACATTTTACATGGTTTTCAAGATTTCATGAAAGACTTTATTTACAACTAGCTTGGTTGAAATTAATTACCAACCTAAACTCAGAATAATACTTGAATAACATATAAAACTGAAATCATAACCACCACATTACACTGGTAATATCCGGAAATACAGTACAGCATATATTACTACACTATAATGCAGAGATTTTTTTTTTTTGGATTGTCGTGTGGTTGAATAAAATCCTATTAGCTCTGCACATTTCACATCGAGGATTTCTTTGAGCAAGGCATTGGGCACTGGCAGAGTAGTCCTCTCGCATCCTTCTCACTTTTATTTTGGGACATAATGGTGAGATAACACTTCTCTTCTAAACCCAGCATTGGCACCTCCATTCCAGCTAATTTTTCACCCAGCTGTAGTGGGTAAAAGTGCTTTGATTGATACATCGGGATTATGTCTATCCCCTTTCCTGCTCTAAAACAGAGTGTTGTGAAGGGGAACAGGATCTGCTGTTACTGCTTCCATTAGCTGTCACTGTAAATCACTGTGAATCAACCGGAACCTCCATCTCCTGGTTCTAGGGTGGTCTATAATACCTGAAGAAAGCCATCCGTTAGTGTAAATGCCATGTGACTAATCACTTCAGAGCCACAGGAAAATGTCATGACAATGTTGATTGGCTGACAGCACCACAAAACACATTTACAAAAAGAATGTATATATATTTATCACAGCGAGTGTCATGGCGGACACCCAAATCCAGTATAATTTTATAAATAAAACTAATTCTCTGAGTTTTTAGGTGAGAATGTACTTGTTTAGACTTCAGGTTGTTAATAAAGATAATGTCTGTTTGAAAATTTGCTTTGACGTTTTCAGAGATGTGAGCTCCAGGGCGTCAGCAGGCATTCAGCCCTCATGAACCTCCCGAGAGCAGCCTTACCTCGGTTCAGCTCTTCTGGAATTTGCCGCTGGCTCTAAAGTTTCCATAGTGACATTAGATATAATTAGTTTTGGGGAAATCTAACGGGCAGTGTTTGGTCTCATTAATCTATTATTTGTTCCAGAGCAAACAGATTTGGCTGAGGGCGAAATCTCATCACGTTATATTTTATGTAACTTCAATTGTTTTCACTGAATTGCCTAGTAACTTTTATGATGGCTGCTGTTTTTTATTAAATATTATTATTCAATAAATAATATTTTATAGTAGTAGTATTTAATAATAGTATTTAGTATTGTGTGTGTTTGTGATTTTAGTTCCATTATTCCACTGTTAGAAGGCGACAAGGGTTTTTATGAGTGAGTCAGCAGTAAAGACTTTTATATTAAAAGAAGGGCTGCACGATAAAATGAAAT
This sequence comes from Labeo rohita, assembly GCF_022985175.1. NCBI lineage: Eukaryota > Metazoa > Chordata > Actinopteri > Cypriniformes > Cyprinidae > Labeo > Labeo rohita. The sequence continues at coordinate 23,259,453 of NC_066874.1, read as the reverse complement.
GAAATCACAATCGCGATTAATCAAAAACTGCAATTGTCATGCGTATCTTTCAGTGAGACATGGTTCTGTGATTGGCAGTAAATCTCCATCCGAAGGCAAGAGGGCGCTTTTGCGTGGAAACGCAGAGGAAGACACCCAGGAAATCACAATCACTGCAGCTGAATAAACAGATTTAACGTTTTCATTGATTCAACGTGACTAATAAATACACGACTACAACAACGCATGGTTTATCTGAGTTCTTAGTATAATTTTCCTTATAATACAGTATATAATAATACAATGCCTTTATTACTGCTTAAATACTACGAATACTATGCGTGCCTTATTCTGTGTAAAAAGCCACAGTATCTCACAGAAGGATTTATTTCAAACACTCAACTGATGTTATGAAGTGAGTTTGGAGTAAAAACATGTTATTAAATGTGGTAAAATTTTACGAGCTTTCAGATGAAGCAGCATTTCTACACAGAGCTGTCGTTCACTTATTAATTAACGCAAACGATTGCTTTCGATTTCATAATCGCGATTAAATCGTCTGAGATAATGAACACAATATGGCGTAGCTTTTCAGTAAATTACAGCTCCATCTGAAAGCAGGTGCTGGAGATTTACTACTGGCTTTACTGAAAAAATGCGCATGACAATCACAACAGCGCTGTCATCGGAAATCACTCTTAACCGATAAAATGGATAGATATCGCTTTCATCAGCTGACATTCAAACTGATGTTTTATTGTGAATATGAGAATGAGCTGAAGAATGAATGCTGTATCAGATGCAGGTAATCACACTCGCTCACTCCATTTCTCTCTCATAATACTCAACCCTCCATAATACAGTGTGCTTTTAATACAGTAATACAATAAGCTTTCAATGAAGCAACTGAGCATTCCTTTGTTACTAGCTCTAAAGTGACGTTTTCAAATTAGTAACAGAGGCTTGGGCTCAGCTGTTAAACTGTCAACTTGAGATTTGAATCTGAGGCAGAAGGAAGTAGTTCGCACAAAAGAGGGTTTTTAAAGACACTCCGTTGTGGTTTCTTCTGTGTTTTACACTCGTGCCATCAAACTGCTGTATAAACGCTATAATTAACTATGGCCACTATAGCCGAGGCACAACTGTGCCAATGTACTGCCATATAGCACACTACTCGTGTGATATTGCTTATATATGTAAAAATGTCATTTCATCAGAATACATGGGTACATCTGAATGGCTGTCAGTGGAGAATTATGCCCCCAGATGGTACAGATATGAAATCTACCCGCAGGGGCGAACTGGGCCATGTTAAGCAAACAAACTCTGACCCCTTGCCTCCATCCAACCCGATAAACTCAAAGACATGCAGAATAGAGCAAAAATAGTGGCTATAAAATAAATGGATAGCTCATTGAAAATGGTCATTAAGCTGCAGAATTGCGGCCCAGCAGACTCAGCACTGAGCCGTTTCTCTATCTTCTCAGCTTCACTCCTCATTAGAGTGTGTCAATACAATCGACGGGGAGGAGATGTGATATGACTTATGACTTCATCCTTGTCATCTAGCCATTCCTGCTCAAATCTTGACATTTCCAAGTGGTTATCTGCCCATTAGTCTGTGTTTGCATGATAGTAAAGGGAGCTGGCGTTTGATGGTCTGAACGCCACATTTATTCTGGTGTGAATGTCGGCCTATCTGATTTATGTGCTCTCGCTGTGCCGTGATTCAGCATATGGTATATACGGAGACAAAGAGATTAATGATCCCTGTGACCGCAGATGAGACAAAATGACTTAAAAGAAAAAAAGAGGAGGAAGAGAAACTGTCAAGTGTCCTTCCCCTTGTATTTGGTAGGAGGCAGATCCTCACTATGAGCATGATGGGTAAAGTCAGTATAATTCATTAATGCTTGGAGTGCTCATTACTGTCTTTTCACACTTTGAGAGACTCATTACCTGCATAATAGAAGACTCCGTATAACACTGAGACCATTCCTCACTGAAAATTAATCATCCCATCCCAGACAAAAAAGGGAATTCTCTCGTTAAATATTAAGAAACTCCAGGACCATGAATTCTATTCTAATTTCCTACCTTGAAAATACAGAAGTATGCCTGTAGTCCTGTTTCAAATTCTTGTGAGCTGCCTACAGAGGACAAATTCGAAATGTATTCTTTGCGAAAACAACAACTTCAAAATGCGCTGCGTTGAGCTGATTCTGAATTCAAGGTGGATGACAGAAATATTGATTCTAAATTATAATACATTATATGTTATGTAATTATATAGAAATCAGCTTTATTTTAGTACTTGATATACTTAAGATACTATTAAAATTTTTATTAATAGTAATTATGTTTGTCATTTTTAGTTTTTTTTTTTTATGGTCTTTATTATGTATGTCCATATAGTTTTTAGTTCAATTTTAGTTTTAGTAATTTTGATCAACCCAGTCTCACTGGAAATACGTGACTCTACATACATTTTTGCAACACTGTAATTACATACCACATTTCGCAGCAGTTTCAAAGTGAAATGTCCAGAGAGTGGCGCTAAAATACATGTTCAATACGTGATTGTGGCACATTTTTATTACGTTAGTACAGGCACATACTGCTGCGTTTTTATTACGCTGCTTGCGATACGTATTACGGCTATTCAAAATTTAAATATCTAGGTAGTGTCGCTAAAGGTTAATGTTCTATCATGTTAGAAATATCCCCTACACCGAACCAAACCTAAACCTATAGTGTTAACAATTGAAAAAGTGATATAAAAACGCATTTGTTGATGCAACTGTGCTATTTTAACTTTCAAATGCGGATTTGAGCTGTTTAGTTGTACCTGAGTTCTTCATCACTCAAGTGCAACGCTGTATAGCGTGAGCTACCGAGCAAACCTACTAAATTAGAAAACTCATATGAAGCTGTATATGTGAAAACAAGACTCAAAAGTATCAGTTTTCAAATCGTGCAGGATGTTAAAATTGTTTTTAAGCCATAATAATATATTCTGTGTGAAAATTAGGCTTTAATCAAAACTGTGTGTGAAAAGAAATAAAAGTTGTCAGAGTTTCACAGACTCCAGTGATCATTTCAATTGGAAACAGTGATTTGTACATATAGGTAACGTTACGTTTCAGTTTTGCAGAAATGTATATAGAGGCACGTATTTCCAATGAGCCTATGTTGATTTTGATACATCAAGTTAAACTAAATAAAGATGAGAAATGTAAGCAACTAGCTAAAAAAAGTGTTTTATATTATAATTTAATTCAGTTCATTCTTATTTTATTCGAAATAACATTTTTAGTTAACTATAATTACCTATAATTATATTAATTTAAATATAATGGTAACACTTTATTTTAAGGACCAATTCTCACTATTTATTACTTGCTAATTAGCTAGCATATTGGCTGATTATTAGTATTATAAAGCACACATTAATGCCTTATTGTGCATTACCATATTTTAGATCCATTAATCCTATCCATACCTAAACTTAATAAGCCACAAATTGGGAGTTTATTAAGGCAAGTAGTTAAAGTCATAGTTAACACTTAGTTAGTGATAACTGACCTATTGGTAAGATCCTCCCCTCGAACGCAGATGAACCAATGGCTGTTGAGTATCAGCTGCACAGGGACCTGAACTCGGACATCTTTACATTTCAGCACCACAGAGAAACACTGGAAGATCTGAAGCTTTCATCATTTTGATGAAAAAAAATGAAAAACAATATGCCTGGGGTACTTTTAACATTGATTCCAGGTACACTGAGAGGATTATGGAATTTATTTTATTTCATTTCCCAAACCCAACCAAAACAGAGCAAAATGTCCCTAAGCATTCAACCCCAAACACACTGAAGACGAAACGTTCATTTTTTGGTTGCCATACTCTCAATAAGTTACATTTTTCACCTGCTCAAGCAGAACGGTAATGCCATCTTGTGCTTCATCAAGGTACACTCTTAAAAATAAAGGTGCTTTAAAACGTTCTTCACAGCGATGTCATAGAAGCACCATTTTGGTTCCACAAAGAACCATTGAGGCAGATATTAGGGTAGGTCAAAAAACTCCCATCTCATTTTCCCTCCAATTTTAAAATTGAAGATCAAACAGCCTTTACAAAAAGGATAAAACAGTGATGTGGGACGATTTTGAAATTGGAGAAGAAAATAAGATGGAAGTTTTTCGACATACCTTACCTGTCATGAACCGTTGATGCAGAGCTAGACAAGATGAGCATTTGAAGTTAAAAAGTAAATAAACTGTCAATTTTTTTAGAACATAACCAATCATTTTGCTATATGAGAACCTTCTTCCTCGGCTGAGATCGTTTAGAGTCCTTTGAAGCTGCATTTAAACTGCATTTTGGAAGTTCAAACTTGGGGGCACCATAGAAGTCCGCTATATGGAGAGAAATCCTGAAGTGTTTTCCCCAAAAAACATAATTACTTCACGACTGAAGAAAAAAAGACATGAACACAGGGAACAAGGGGGTAAGTCAACTGTACGTTTTTGTTCTGGATGTGAACTTCTCCTTTAAAGGAGGTATAGTCCACTTCCAAAACAAAGAATCACATATAATTTACTCACCCCCTTGTGTGTGAGTTTTTCGACATACCCTAACTGTCTTGAGACAGAATACACAGTTCAAACGGAGCAAGGCAAGATGAGCATTTGAGAATAAAAAGTATATAAATTCTATTATTTTTATGAAAATAACAGATTGTTTCGCTAGATAAGACTCTTCTTCCTCAGCTGGGATCATTTACAACCGCATTTGGGATCGTTTTAAGCCGCATTTAAACTGCATTTTGAAAGATCAAAATCGGGGCACCATACCAGTCCATTATATGGAGAAAAATGCTGAAATGTTTTGCTCAAAAAACAATTTCTTTACGACTGAAGAAAGAAAGATATGAACATCTTGGATGACAAGGGGGTGAATCTTTGTTTTGGAAGTGGACTTCTCCTTTAAGTCCCACTTGAATGATGGTTCTTCTGTGTCCCAAATTTATCAAAAACATGTTAGTAATTCCATTTGTTTGTCCGAGTGAGCAACGGTAACTAAGAAAGGGCGGGGCTTACTAATAGGTCAACTGGTCCCTAATCTAATGTGTGACCAATATGATAATATATAGTGTTACATTATTAATATTATAATGTATTATTATTATATATCATTTATTTATATTTCATTCAGTGTTGCTAAACTAGTATAATTTAAAAAAGATGTCAACACATTCTATTAGAATACTGTGCCGTTAGCTTAGCAACGTGCTAACACCGGTCTATTTAAATCACCCGTGAGGCAAGTTTCCTGTGTGCTTTTCAAGAAGACTGCTATTTATATGATGCATGGAGTTGCTGCCTATGTAGAGCTTTCCAAATCGGTCACTTACAAAGTCCCATTTCAGTTAGGATGCAGTAGACAGTTGACAGCCTCACTAGGTTATGGAACAGAGTTGCAATCTCCAGTAAGAGGGGAAAAAGACTCAATGTCATTGTGCATGTGATTCTACACTGTTTGACAGTAAACAAACAGAAACAAAAGAAGTAGTATATGGTACTCACAGTTGACTGTGACTCTCACGGTCTTGGTGTCGGGTGAAGCAATGTCGTTTTCGGCACCGCACTCATAGTCCCCTGCTTGATCCCGAGTGATGCCTGTGATATTTAAATACTCCCCGCTTTCGTACTTCCTGGCTGTGAACATAAGAAAATAAACAAGCGCAATCCTTCAGAAACGTTCTTCTGCAGGCATGTGTTAATTAATGGCTATATGCTTAAAGGTACAAACACCATCGAATCTCAACAGCCAGTAAAAGAAGCCCAAGTGCACCCAGAAAATGGAAAAAAGCTTTATTAAGGCACATAATTGCTTTGTTGGCAAGACATCCAGGGGGAAGCATCTCCCCTGTGACTCTTATTCACACAGGGAGGAATATTACTGGCGTCAAATACTGTGAGGAAATCAGAACTGTGCCAATATGACAAATATGACTTGAGGTCCTTGAGTAATGAGAGGCAATATAGCACAGCGTGGGGCTGCCACGCTTCTATTGGACTAAAAACCTCCCCAGGTTCCCCAGACCAAGATCCAACCTTATTGTAATATTCCTCAGTGAAACCTATTTATATCACACTTTACAGTGGGGTGAATCTTTCTCATGGCACAGAGAGGTAAATCCTGCACTGGCATACGGATGAGAAGCCTCTGACTCAGCAAAACCCCCATGGAACAAAAAAAAAAAGCAAGGAGAGCGATGCAAAAAAAAGGAGGATGGAGAGGCTTTAGGAGGGGTGTGTTTTCACCAAGTCTTTTGTAAATCATCACAGAGCTTCAAGACTCGACATCAAGAAAGCTTTAAAGGGATAGTTCGCCCAAAAAAGAAAATGATAATATTCTGTCTGCATTTTTCCATCCAGTTACAAAAAATAGTCATTGGAGCTTTTGAACTTTAAAAAGAACACAAAAGCGAATTCTGAAGCCATTCGGTGAGCTGTCAACAGATTAATCAATCACGAAATAATCATTCAGATCATAAAGTGAATCAACTGATTCATTGAAAGGATATGACTTAAAAGAATGATTCTTTCATAAATCAGGCTTCAATACTTCTCTCATAATCTTACATTTTGGCCTATTCCTTGAACAAGTATCATTCTGACTAGCTGCTACAACACAAATCGAAACACAAGAGCTCCAAGTCCGAATTATTCCATCCTTTTGTAATTTGCATAAATATTTGTGTGTTGCATGAAAACAATTACATCTGTGTAGCAGGTAACAAACTGAACAATTGAGCAAAATAGTTTTCTTTGCGGTTATCAAGGAAGTGACTAAGACGTGTATCTGAGCTGACAAGGTGCTATTTGGCTCCCAATGTTTTACAAATGAATAGAGGCAAAGACTGTAAAATAGGATAAATTGTATCAAACATATTCATGGAAAACAAGCCATATTTGGCTATACAAGGATGAAAAGGCGAATAGGACATTAGAGCAAAGAAAACAAATCATCATAGAGATTGTTCACCCATACTTTTAAGAGTGGTGTTTTTTTTCACCATTAAAACTACAAGGTGTTTAGCATGACATATAACAGCCTTTAACAAAGCACAAATACAAGATCTGAGCCAAGCAGCATTTTGCATGCTTTTCTTAGGAAGTATTTTAAGGGTAAGGGTATACATCATATATACATCATCTGAAAGCTGAATACATAAACTTTCCATTGATGTATTTGTTAGGATAGGACAATATTTAGCCGAGATACAACTATTTAAAAATCTGGAATCTGAGGGTGTAAAAAAAAATCTAAATTGTGAGAAAATCGCCCTTAAAGTTGTCCAAATGAAGTTTTTAATAATACATATTATTAATCAAAAAGTAAGTTTTGATATATTTACGGTAGGAAATTTACAAAATATCTTCATGGAACGTGATCTTTACTTAACATCCTAATGATTTTTGGCATAAAAGAAAAATCAATAAGTGTATTGTTGGCTATTGCTACAAATATACCTGTGCTACTTATGACTGATTTCATGGTACAGGGTCACATATTACATGGTAACTGACTGAAAACAAATGAAAGTTAAAGGGCTATAATTGCTAAAACTAAAATAAAAATAAACTAAATATAAATATTAAAAACCACATAACAAAATGACTAAAACTGAAATATGTTTTTGTCTTTAAAATGTATAAATGAAACTGCATTAGATCGCAAAATGCTAAGTGGCACTTATATTAAAATAAAAACAGCATGTGCATACTTTAAGCTAAATATTTCTCAATATCTTTTTTTAAATAACAGTTCATTTTAATTAGGTGCTAAAACACCTGTGTGAACATGAAGAAAACTGACTTTAACTATCTTCTAAAAATGACCTTGAGCAAAAATAGCCAAGAAAAATGTTGTTTCTGCCAAAAAACGCTATTTATTTACAGATATCACTTAACACACACTTAATGATATTTACTTATTCAGGGCAATGACAATGATTACATTAACAAAACAACTGTTTCCAGGTAAAAGCCAAACTTACGAAATTAACAAACATTGACTACAACTACAACCATATTTCTTCCTCCAGCTAAAACCAGAGGGATCTTTATCAGTGATTAACTCACTCCAGAATTCCCTTACTTCAGTGATTTATTTTCTTTTTCCTAACAGAGACTTCACAATGAGCCATCATTTATCTTACTGATTACACCAAAAGAGGAAATTACCACGGTTTAGTGACATTTAATAAAGAATGGATGCCTTTGTGAAATCAACCTTTGTTATTGCAACCAACATGTTTACTATAAACCAAAAAAAAACACAAACTGGAGCATTTTAAAGGCTTAATGGACACAGATTACGTGCCAGAAATGTATTCAAATGTAAACTTGCCCCTTATCATCCTCAATCATGACCGCCTCACGAATTGTGTGTGTTAAGAGTTATTTGGAAAGCTCAAGAGAGACTTGTCGTAGCCTCTGGGAAATGTCACTCCAACCAAATTAGCCAAATCACAGCAAGGTTAATCTAGGATTCCACATTGCTCTGTGTTAAGTGCAGTCTCAGTAAGCACTTTCCCACATTGTGTGGAGAGCACAAAGTACATTTCCTTGAGGTCTGCCTGCTGCTGATATGATGAGCGCTGGTGAAGAATACATTATGGGCTAAGGTGGCAGTTCTCTGTTCATCGCTTCCGTTAACCCATGAGAGAATACTGCGGCAGCCCAAATGTTGCATTATGAGTGGCTTCCCCCAGGCATTCATTGAGTTGTCAGCAATGAACCATCAACCATCATTCAACCGTCACACATATTCGCTACACTCTCTCCATCTCGCACACGCACCTGAACCGCCTCCATTTTCCATTCCCGGTATCTCACCTTAACCCTGATAGCCTCCTCATTGTCCCAAAGTGCCCCAAAACAATTGCTGAATATCTGTCCGAGCACTTTTTAAGAACCGGTCATTGTATTGAAACCATTTGGCGATGTTTAGACAGGCTGTCAGTGCCGAGTACAGAGCTATTGTTCAGGAAACAATAAACCAGAGTAAAGACAATTTTGGGAGGCAGAGGCACGAACAAAGGATTGACAAAGGACAATTGAACGCTTTAGCGTAGCCTTATCATATGAGAAAAAAAATCAAATCTGAAGTGTTATAGTCAGCTATTTGAAAGGTCAGAGTTCCATATATCCCGAGGCCTTAAATCACAATGGAAAAAGCTTATGAAAGCATGTTTGGGATCAAGCGTGCCGGGCCAGTCTGTACAGAGAGCATGAGGCCGCCCTGTAGCCTCAATACGTCTCTATATGGCTTATTTTAGAATCTATCTTCATCTAGTCTACAGCATTTGAAATCTTGTCTGTAAAGCAATTTTAAATGCCCTGAGTACTGAAAGTATTAAAAGAGTGTGATTTAAAGCTTAGACAAGGAATTGCTTATTTTAAGTTCTTTAGGTCTTATTTTAAATTCACAGTGGTGAGAGAGTGTACTGTGTACTTCCCTGATAGCACACGTGCATCACGGAGACATCTATTTGACGTCTGCATATACATCTGCAAGATGTATTTTTTAGAGTGTTTGCTCATCTGCAATACGTCTATACCTTGATCACGGAGACATCTATTTAACTTCTGCATTTACATCTGGATGCATTTTTGAGAGTCACAGATAGCACACATACGTCTGCAAGATGTCTGTTAAAGATCACTTGATCTGGAAAGTATCTGCTGTGTACAAATATCTGGCAGACGTCTGTAAGATGTCAGTTTTATATACATTCTAAATCATAAACATCTTAAAGACATATATTTGACATCTGATATGAAACGTCCAACAGACGTACTGCAGATGAGCAAACATTCTAAAAAATATATCCTGCAGATGTAAATGCAGACATCAAATAGACGTCTCTGAGATGTACCTGTGCCATCAGGGGGGTTTGCTCATCTGCTATACGTCTATAGGACGTTTCCTACCAGATGTCAAATAGACATCTACTAGATGTCTGTCAGATGTTTGTACACAGCAGATGCTTTCCAGATCAAGTGATCTTTAACAGACATCTTGCAGACAGACGTGTGCTAAGTAGGACGTCTCCTATCAGATGTCAAATAGACGTCATTTAGATGTCTTTAAGATGTTTATGGTTTAGAATGTATGTAAAACTGACATCTAACAGCACAGATAGCACCCGTATGCGTGCAAGATGTCTGTTAAAGATCACATGATCTGGAAAGCATTTGCTTTGTACAAACATCTGACAGACATCTGTAAGATGTCAGTTTTACATGCATTCTAAATCATAAACATCTCAAAGACATCTAATAGATGTCTCTGATAGGAAATGTCCTATAGACGTATTGCAGATGAGCAAACAATCTAAAAAATACGTCTTGCAGATGTAAATGCAGACATCAAAAAGACATCTCCAAGATGTACCGGAAGAATTTTTCTGAAGAACAGCGGGCAGTTTAACTGATCATCACTTTAGCTATCACTAAACAAAAAACACAGCTGTGGATCATTCAGGTAAAAACACTATTAAGAATCAAGTGTATGAAAACTTTTGAACAGGGTCATTTTTATAAATTCAACTATTATTTTCTCTCGTGGACTATATGTAAACCTTTTTAATGTTAAATATCTTTTTCAGGTCAGTACTAAATAAAAAATAACATGCATTTTGTATGATCCCTCTTATTTTGCAAGGTGAATGTCAACTTTCGACCTCAACTGTAACTACTGACAACATTTAAAACAAGCATTTTGCTCACGAACAGCTTTAATTATGTAATTATTGAATTTATGAAATTAATAGGTTGATTTTATTGTATTTAATCAATTACATTAAAAATGTTCAACAACATCATATTTATTTAATGTATTTATGCAATCTGACATTTTATCCATTTCATTCTGTACTGTGTATCATAGTAAAATGTGACTATACAAATATATACAGGATTTATATTAGAAATGATTCAGACTAAAAAACGCTTATTTGTCTAAAGTTCTAAACATTTTCATTTTAGATGATGTCAGTACATCCATATTGGAATCCAAGGAATTTTCCACAATCATTTTTTACAGGTGTTTTATCTGTATTTTTAGTTTGGCTCTTCACTGTTTTATGGTTAATAGAAATGTTCGTAAAATTCTTGCATAATGTCTGGTAATGAGCTGCCAGTACTTTTTCAGTTACTTTACAGATTTATTAGACATGATTCCTTTATATGATGAACAAAATTAATTTAGGCTTTTTTTTTTTACCATATGTGATTCATAAACTGCTCAATTTTCATTAAAAATATCTTCATTTGTGTTTTGAAGATTAACCAAAGTCTTACGGGTTTTGAACAACAACAAATGATAGTCTTTTCTTTTTCTTGGTATTTTTTTTTAGGTGAATTATCCTTTTCAGCATACTAATGTGATCAAGCTGCTCAGCCAACTACCATTTACAGCAAATGCTTCTTGGGGACAAAACCTTTGAGTCAGATTGAAATCTGTTCATCATTACAAGTCAGAGGTCGTTGAGAGGGCTTAAATACATAATGTCTTTAAAAGGTCTTTAAGAGTAATTACCCCATTTATATTGATGAAAAGTCTATAATGTAAGCAATAATGAGAGGCACAGAAGTCAAAGGTCTGATGACACACACATCAAAAAATGTATGAGGCCAACTGCACTACACAGAGTATTTCAGCAATTAAATCCAGGGGCGCTCGGTTGCGGGTTCAGCCTCCTGCAGGGTCATTCAAAAACTACTGGAAATCACAGTCCAGGAGCTACTGTAATAACAGCTCTGACTATTACGACAGTGCTGCCATATGTGCACCAAATACTGTAGTAACAATATATTCAGTCTGAATATGTCAGCTTATCCAAAGAAAAAAAAACATGGTAGTTTCATATAACCTTAAGTTTTATGCATATTTTGTGTCGTTTTGACTTTCTCTATCAGCATGTGAACCCTTGACAATATCACTGTGTTTAAATATTGTGTTTAAATAAAATCTTTACAGCACATCACAACCATCAGTAGAAGAAAAAAGGTTTCTTTTGACACTGGCTCTTGCTTATTGTCATCCTCTCTGCCCACACAGAAGTTAATTAGCCTGAAGAAGAATAGTTCAGACAAATGGCTTTCAGTGTCACATCTGGGCCAGACTGATTCTGTTGACCAAAAGTGAAAGTTCACCATATGCAGGATGGTTGTTTGAAGTTGTTTTTTTTTTTTTTTTTAAATTACTGATGCACTTCTCATCTGGTTTTAAGGGGTTTTATAATTTGAAGTATCCTACCTTTGGTAAGTAGTGGTTTCATGACACTTCAAAGTCTTTTGATCAGAATCTCAAAAAGCAATTTGATCACAAAATACACTGGAGAATGAAATAAATATGGCAGTCCAAAGATAAGTGAAGCAGACTTCAATAAAAATTCACAAGCACTCAAAAATACTGCTGTGCACTGAATTTTCAATTCGCTTTGAAAATGTGCCAAATTTTTTTGCTTTAATGGCTGAATATAAACTACGAAAGGTAAAGATGAGGTTAATGTATCCTCACATGTTGTTTACCCTGCAGAAAAGTGATAACTAACTAATAAGCCTTTCTGAGAATAACAGCAAATTAAAGCGATAATTGATTAAAAGCCTTTTCCTAAACTCAATTAATTATAGAGAAATGTTAGTCTCATCGCCATAATCTTCTGAGCCTTGGACAGACATTTTTACTGTATTTTAAAGTCAGTGTCAAATTCAACGTATTGTGACGTATTTTAACTGATTTGAACTCACCTGATGGGGAGATGTGTCTCCAAGAGATTTTGGGCTCTGGTTTCCCACTGGCTGAGCAGATGAGTGAAACATTGCTGCCTTCGTTTACCGTAATGTCCGATGAAATGTCATAGATTTTGGGAGGAACTGTGAAACAAAACAAACAGTTAGAAACGCAAAGCTGCAAACGAGCTTAATGGCAAAAAACAGGATCTAGTGAGTCAACAAGAATGAGCCAGTACAGCCAGAAGCAGCAATTATCAGGGTCCAAACACAATACCACTTTATCCCAATAAGGTCCAACGCAAAAGTCATTTTCATTGTTACAGCTGGACCAAACCTTACAAAAATCTGTAATTTGTCTTTAGAATGACTTAATAAGTGAGTGTGCCAAATTCCATGAACATCTATCATTTTATTACATTCATAGACATACAGAGGGTAACTAGCCACTTTTGCATGATATTTTGTGTCATGGTGCACCTCATACTAAACTAAAAGAAAACAATCTATAAGTAAATCTGTCTTTATACCACCTTTCATCACACAGGGCCTCCACTCTTTCTCAAAACCACCACGTCAGTTGTCAAGGGGTTTATGAATAAATGTCTCACCTCCTAGTTTTGCTTTCCTACATAAAAAGGCAATAAACTGTCAGGAGTCTGCAAAATCAGCTATTCCCTTTGTTCATTTTTTGAGGTCCGGCTATGATTCTGTGCCAGGTTGTTTGAAGTCGATTGCATTTAACTAGACTGCTTCTTAGTCTTTTTTGACTTCCTAATCCCAATATATTATAGTAGTCAACATTTGAAGTGGATCATAAAAGTTAATCAGAGTTGTCCTAAGACGAGAATGGGTATTGCTATATAGGACAACTTTGATGAAAGGTTTTGATCCACTTCAAATGTTGACTACTGTACTCTAAACACCATAAAGATGCTTGTATAATGACCAGACTTTCTCAAGAGCTATTTACAGTATATATGTTCTTGTACTAAAACTTTTATTTTATTTAAAAAACAAGTTCACTCTCAGAAACGATCTGTCATTTTTAAAACAAATTGACATTTTATATACTTTTTAACCTCAGAAGCTTTAACCTGTCTATTCTCTGTCACGCACATACATCGCTGTTTTACCTTATTTTGTAAAGGGCGTTTGATTTTCTTTGCACGTTCACTTTGTAAACACTGAATCGGTACTTCTGCAGCAATGTAGAATGATTTTGAAATTGGAGAAGAAAATGAGATGGGAGTTTTTCGACATATCCTAACTGTATTGACCTGGAATACACAGACTACGCATTCGCTTTATACAAGTCGCTATATAAATTGCGCTATATAAATTGTCAATTTGTTTAGAAAAAACAGATCGTTTGGTTAGATAAGACCCTTCTTCCTTAGCTGGGAATGTTTAGAGCCCCTTGAAGCTGTATTTAAACTACATTTTGGAACTTCAAACTCATGGGCACCATAGAAGTCCATTATATGGAGATAATTCCTAAAATGACCAAGACGAGCGTTTGACATTAGAAAGTATATAAATTGTATTATTTTTATGAAAATAACTAATCGTTTCGCTAGATAGGACCCTTCTTCCTCGACTGGGATCGTTTACAATCGCATTGGGATCGTTTGAAGCTGCATTTTGGAAGTTCAAAATCGGGGCACCATAGCAGTCCATTATATAGAGCAAAATCCTGAAATGTTTCCCTTAACAAAACATAATTTCTTTATGGCTGAAGAAAGAAAGACATGAACATCTTGGATGACAAGGGGTTAGTATATTATCTGTCAATTTTTGTTCTGGAAGTGGACTTCTCGTTTAACAGTTCTTCTAACAGGCAGACTCCCCCATTGCATCTATGCATAACCAGACACAATATATATAATAATCATGAACTATCACTATTATAGAATAATCAATACTCATCTGAGAAAAATCAATTAGACACAGAATCAAAATAAAATCCTCTAAAAGCATGCTAAAAAGGACATCCAAGTTTTCAAAGAAATGGCGCTATTACTTCTTTCCAAGCAAAAGGACACCAAACATTGAGGCATTTGTCACCTTGCAAAGAAACAGCAACATTATTTACTCCTCCACTATTTGATCTTCAGTTTCGTTTTTTCTTATCTTGGTTTTTGTAATCTGCTGCCACTAAATGGTTGAGTTGAAATTCTAATGAACCCTTTCTTTGTTTGAAAGCACTTCTCTGACCGTCATGCTCCCCACTGCAGGTTTACTTGAACTTCCTCCCACTGTTGACAAATGTCCACATTCACTGATAGCACAAATGGAAAATGTTGCATTCGTCTGCTGATCATATCTGCCTTCAACAGGATCAAGACCCTATTAGTCAATGCCTGAGGAGTCAGGTACCGGCCTCTTAAATGAGATGTGGGGCCTCTGCAGATCTTTAAACTGAACATGTTTCATCATCTTGCCATATATTCTAGAACTTTCCCGGTAAATGCTCACCTTGAGATTTGAAGTCTTTTATTACTGTTTTTTTCTTTTTGCAGACACTTCTTTACTTCTACAATGCAATAACAGCAAAATTGTGTTGAAACAATTGAGCTTTTTCATCTTATAAGTTGGCGGCATAAAAAGTCCAGAGGATTTGGCGCATTGAAGGAATATCTCTCATTACAGCCCGAGACAGTTTTGACTTTCATTACTGGTCTTCTGTGTACCACCTGTGAATACAGAGTATATTATCAGATGAAATGAAACCCTCTCTGTTTTTTCAAGCAGCTGAAAAGCCGAGAGGACCGGTACGCCTCGACACTTCACTGAACACGGCGGCATAAACAGATGCAAAGGTCAACAACCTATCCCGGTATGCTCTTTTAACTATCACTAAGTTCATAATGAAAGCACGTGTTATTTAATCTCAAGCTCAAGGTCTGACCACGATTTGACTTCTGTGAATCCTTTCCGAGCGTCAAGCTCGACGCTTTCGGCCGTGGTTATTTTAGACCTGTTTATTTCCACTCAGTCTGTTCGAATGGTGGGGTAATGATGACAAGAGAAAAACAAGACAACGCTAAAGCCCTACCCCAAGGCCCTATTCAAGACAACCTGATGCTTTGTTTTCCGTTTAATTCATTAACTGCTGCACGATTGTCATGTTTGCCCATTCCACTCTAATTCTCCCTCCTCTCCTCGGCGGGAGGCGCTGAGATGGAGCTGCCACAGCTGATGGGGGAGGCATTATCAGTCTCTCAGCCCCAGAGTGAATAAATAAGCCTCTAATGACGCCACCTTGAATTACTGAAACGCTTACAGCTATTAAAATGCAGAGTTTCTTCTGAATAAAGTGGAGTACATGGCTTGCCTTTCTATAAATTCTGACAGGTTCTCCAGGGCTGACTGCTGCCACCCAATTCCAAGACCCCATTGCTTCACACCTACTGCCAGCCCACATTCCAATTACAGCGCTGAGGGAAAACTGGGCTCCTGTCATAATGCAGACTAGCACAGGCAAAGAGCCGAGGAGAGACAGGCAAAGAAATCAGATGCGGTCTTATCTATTTGTTGTCTTCCGGCTGCAAAGGAATGAAAAAACACAAAAAAAAAAAGTTAAGGCTGATGTACAATAAATGAACTATATATGGGTTGTTGACGTGACATGGCATTTTCACTGTCCCACAAGATAAAAATGAACTTAATTAATATTATTTAAAATTCAGTAAATCGTTAAACATTTCTTTGTCCCTCATAGACCTGTTATAAAAGCTGCAGTGCCATTCAATTTTTTTAGTTTTTGAGCCAGAAGTCAAAATTGTCCTATGACGTGACTGTCTCAAGCATGGTTCAATAAATTACAACTTTTATAAATTAAAAAAAGAAAAGCATAGAAATGTTAATAAACACCTCTGGCATAATTGTACAAGTGTCTATTTTAGTTAACGGCAATCATTTTTTTCATCCATATATTTCTGAAAGCCATTTTGTCTCTGAAAACCATGTCCTGATTTTAAATCGTCCAATTTAAGAGAAAAATGTAATTAGTTGAAGGACCACATTCACGATCATGTTACTGAAGCCCCATGTCAAGCCTATGACATGTGATCTCGGTAAATTTTTGTCTCAGAATTGTTCAAATATTTAACATTTTTGGAACCACTACAAAAGTGTTACATTTTGTTGTCCTTTGGTGTGACACACTTAAATTTTTTTTTTTAAACTAAAAACTGTATTTTAAACTACATAATCATGGAAAATTTTGCAAATGTATCTTGCTAACCGCTAATGACAGGTTAGCTCGGAATAGCGAGGTCATTAATTGACACAAAAGGCTGAAACATCCTATGGTGTGACAGAAAATGTCCTCTGGTGTGACGCCTGTACTGTCACACCATAGGACAAAAGACAAGGTCTCTTTAAGAAGCATTTTAAATAATTAAATAGGATTTGTTTAACTACTTTTTACTATTTTTTTTTTTATCATTTTCTGTGTTTTTAAATGCAATAATTACATTAAACTATGAAAAACTATACTGTTATAAAATTTCATACTTCGTTTTTGAAACAGAAAGAATTGAGGGAGAGAAATTAGAAACTGAGGGATTAGAAATTAGAAATTAGTCTTTCTCCTTTGGCATGTTCAAAATTAAATAGAAATACTTTGATAACTACCATTTCTGTCCTTTAGTGTGATATAATGTCCTATGGTGTGACGTAATGTCCTGTGGTGTGACACACATAGAAGAAACGCAGATTTGTTTTTATCTCAAAATATCTTTTAAAAACAAAGTTATGTATTGCAATAGGGGAGATATAAATATCACTCATCTTAAAATGGTATCATTTTCAGCAGTTTTGAATGGATGACAGTAAAGTTTGTCTTGTTGTCAAAGTTTGTCTTGAAATTGTCCAACAAGTCATGATGTTAATTATATTTTCATATTAAATAAATAACACTATATGAAAATAAGTGTCTAACAATGACCATAAATCTTTCTCATGCTATTTGTATATTATTAAGAGTTTTTTGTTTGCTATTTTTGCTATGTCACACCATAGGACAAATTTATAGTACAGTTTAGTATATATATATATATATATATATATATATATCTATATATATCTATATCTATATATATATATATATATATATATATATATACACACACTCAAAGATCAGACTTCACTACATAAATATGCATTTCTTCTACAAAAATGGACTTTTACAAAAAAAAGCATTACTGCCTATTTGTCAGTTACCCATATATAAATATATTTTTTATCGTAAACGAGGTGAATTTTGATTATATATGAGGCCTCTACGTGGTAAATTACCAGTGGAATAGGCAGTAATATAAAAGATGCAGGCTACTGCACAGCTGAGGCCTTCATTAACCTTTAATATCTGTTGCACGCCATGCCAAAAATACACAGAGACCATTGTAAGTTAATTTTCCCTGTCCTTTCCACAAGAACTGCTGACTTATATTTAAATGACAGAGTAAAACATTACTACATTACTGTTGAAATCAGCAGAGTTTATGAGTTTTCACACTTTTAGTGTGCTTTTAGTTATTTTTTTTTCTTTTTTATGAACTTTGGCATGCACAGGCTGCCTGGAGGAGGGATGGTTCATTTGGACTTCAGCACAACACGCAGTTGGTTTGAATGCAATAGGGTCTAATTTGTGGAAGTGAACCAATGTTGATGACGTAGAAATGTCTGTTACACAATAATGTATTTCTAATTGCTACTATTCTCCACAGAAATTGCATTTTAGCAGTTGCATTTTTCATTTCTCCTACAAATAAGACAAATAAGTGCTGTTTGTGCACTTTTCTTTATGGTAGTGAAAACAAAGGAAGTAAGAAAAGGTAAGTGTTTCCATTTCTTTCGCCTTCTCCTCTAGAGATACAGCATTATGTAGCTATAGTAAACAGTTGCGATAGTACTCATGAGCACTAGGCTCATATCGCTGATGCAAATGTACTGTGGTTTGGAGTCAAATAATACAATATAAAAACATTCAAAAGACACATTCAGAACCAAAAAAATTATCTTGTCCCCAGTCTGATAATTTTGTTATGAACTACTTGTAAGACAAAACATTCCATGATTTCAGTTAAGATGCAAGTAGGAATGACATATTGCATTCATTGAATCTAGTTTAAACTAAAAGGGAACCCGAGGGTGACAACTTTAAACATAATAATAAGCTCTTGTTTGTCCTGAACAACCCTTGTGACTCACAATGCGGCTCTGTTCCAAAAGCTAGCGAGCTGCCAACATAGACAGCACTTGAAGAAATCATAGGCACAAACCCAATGCTACGGTTGTTTAAAAAGGTAGGAAGCATGATTATGCTGCCTTCTAAGATGCATTCTTTTTCTAAACCAAAAGAAAAAAGAAGGTGTTATAAGATGGTGCATATAATTTATGCATCACTTAAAACATTGATAAAAAAACAATTCAGTCTAATTTTAAAAAAAACAGCAATTATACTCAATATTTGTGTGTGTTACTGTTTGTATTTTTATTCTTATTAGAGTATTATTTTGTTAGTCTAGCAACACGCTAACACCAAATTAGCCTCATGTTGGCAGGGCATTTCAAATCAGTTGAGATGCTGCCTTAAAGGAATAGTTTACCCAAAAATAAAAATTTGCTTTAGATTTGCCAACACTATCTCATGACCAATTCGTACGTTTACGAGATGGCTAATTCATATGAATTCGTGCGACCTCACTCATACGAATTTGTACGATTTCAGTGATGGGTAGGTTTATGGGTGGGGTTAGGTGTAGGTAATTCAGACAAATAACACCTGATCACCAATGGATCCTCTGTAGTGAATGGGAACCATGAGAATGACAGTATTGACAATATTTGTGAAAAAGTCCACGCCATGTTGTTCTCTTACATCACTCACATATTTATTGACAGAGGACTCATATTTTAATATTTCACATATTTTAAGTGACTTGTAGACTATTGTGATGCTTCTATCAGCTGTTTGGACTCTCATTCTGATGGCACCCTTTCACTACAGTGGGTCCATTGGTGGGCAAGTGAGGTACTGCTAAATTTCTCCAAGTCTGTTCCAGTGAACAAGCATATTCATCTTGGATGGCCCGAGGGTGAGTAAATTTTCAGCAAATTTGAATTGAACTATGAACTATTTCTTAAATAGCCAGCTAAAGGATTAGTTCACTTCCAGAATAAAAATGTCCTGATAATTTACTTAACCCCATGTTATTCAAGATGTTCATGTCTTCCTAATTTCAGTCAACCTAAAGAAATTAAGATTTTTGAGGAAAACGTTCCAGGATTTTTCTCCATATAGTGGACTTCAATGGGGATCAGCAGGCTGAAAGTCCAAATTGCAGTTTCAACGTAGCTTCAAAGGGCTCTGCACTATCCCAGCTGAGGAATAATGGTCTTGTCTAGCTAAACAACGGCCACAAATGTTTATCTTGCACTAGCTCTGCGACGCGCATACACGCCTTCACACATTACAAGATCACATTGGAAAAGTTAAAGGAGGAGTTCACTTCCAGAACAAAAATTTACAGATAATTTACTCACCCCCTTGTCATCAAAGATGTTCATGTCTTTCTTTCTTCAGTCGTAAAGAAATTACGTTTCTTTAATTTCTTGAATGCAGTTTTAGCTACATTAAAATGCATTTTGGAAGTTCAAACTCGCAAGCACCATAGAAGTCCACTATACTGAGAACATTTCTGAAATGTTTTCCTCAAGAAACATCATTTCTTTACAACTGAAGAAAGAAAGACATGAACATCTTTGACAAGGGAGTGAGTAAATTATCTGGAAATTTTTGTTCTGCAAGTGAACTTCTCCTTTAAGTGTGGTTAGTTCTTTGTCTGTGTACTTCAGTTTAGAAAGGTAGGTTAGGGCGAAAAACTCATCTCATCTCATTTTGTCCTCCACTCTCAAAATTGTCCAACATCGTTGTTTTACCTTTTTTTGTAAAGGGCGTTTAACTTTTTTTGCACGTTCGCTTTGTAACATTGGGTCAGTACTTCCTCCTATGTCATGCGTGAAATTTCCAACGTGACTACGTAATGTGTGAAGTCGAGCTGGTGCAAGACAAGCATTTATGGTTAAAAAGTATATAAATTTTAATTTTTATAGAAAATGGCTGATCTGCTTCATAAGATTCTTATTCCTTGTCTGGGAGCCCTTTGAATTTGGACTTTCAACCCACTGATCCCCAGTGAAGTCCACTATATGGAGAACAATCCTGGAATGTTTTCCCCAAAAACCTTCATTTCTTTTCAGCTGAAGAAAGAAAGACATGAACATCTTGGATGATATGGAGGTGAGTAAATTATCAGGACATTTTCATTCTGGAAGTGATCTAATCCTTCAACAGGTTTTAAAACAGAGTGCATGCTGGGAATAATCCTTATGATTCATCCATGCACACCATTACAGGGAAATACTGAATATTTTGATCCAGCCACTATACTGTGATACAAATATGCACATGCATTTTAAATATACTCATGTGGCTGAAAGTAGAAATATGCTACACTTGCAAAACTGCCAGATTCAACATTCATTCATAGTGGTTCCCAATTCCCCATACAACCTGAAGGCTGCTAAAACCAACCAACTTAGATCCCTAATTAGGTGTCATAGACAGAAACAAAACACAAACCCTGACAGGCTGCTCTTACCCACTGGGATTTCTTCAGTTGGTAATGCCACGCAACGCGAGACAGTGAGAATGTGCACGACCCAGTACACGAGCTCTCCTGGTACAACGTGTCCATTTGAAGAGTTAATTGAAAATATAGCCCTTTAATGCAAAATATATAAAAAATATTACATTTCTAATATCCCGGGGCTGTTTGAGAATATAGGTTTGGTCATTTATCCATCTCTCCTTTTAGATATTAATACAATATAAAAGGTACACAAGAAACATTCTGCCATAGACAAGTTGCTTTGTTCTCCAGCACATTGTATCAGTTCAATCTATAAGCAGGCGTGCTTACAGTATGAACAGAGATATCAGTGAGGGGAATATTAGGGATTCATGAAAGGATCAACTTTCACATTAAAGACTTTGCAGAGTTGCTGTGAGGTGCAGACTCCCTGGTACAGAATCTAAAATGAGGTTTAATATTTCACGACATTTTAGATGAAGTTCAAAACATCTTAACCTAGCTTAATGATGTTTCACAAAAAAAAAAAAGTCAGCAGGTTGGACTGGGGAACTTCAAACGTGTGATACCAATGTTGCTTGATATATAATATACATACATGCATACATAGGCTATACTTTAAAGGCTTGTGCACTCAACTGTCTCATTCGGCACAAATCCAAACATTCCATAACATTTCCATATTTGCGATGCATCCAAATGCTAAACTACTATTTTTTATGTAAATTACAGACTTTGTACTTCAGTCGCATTCAGTCGCTGATGTTTGGTTCATTGTGTTTTACTGTGATAAAGTACCAACTGCGCTGTCAAGTTAGCAATGCTAGAAGCCTGGAACTGATATGTTTTATGTGCCGGTGTGTGCCGGTGCGATTACTTCAACTTTCCTCATACCAGCAAAATCAACTTAAACAAAAAACAAATAGAATTTTGCTTTCTGCCATTTGAGTTTCCTTTCTGTCACAAAACTGAACTGAAACTCAGCAAATATAGGCTATGTTACGTGTCAAAGCTTTTCCCCTTGTCTATCAATTAACTCAATTAAATATACTTCAAGTATTTATTCCTTGTATGTACATCAGTGAAGTAAAAATCTGAAGGCAGTCCGTCACTTTGACAGATTACACTGAGGGTGATCTATTGTAAACTGTCGCTGTAATTCCCACCCCTGTCCAGCTGGTGGCGAGTGCGCTCCAGTCTGGCAGCAGAGCACAAGATCCAGAACAAAAACGAAACTGTCACGAATGCTATGTACTATGATTACGCGAAGGCGAGTACACACAAGCTACAACGATCTATCACGCCACATTAAAGAGCACCAAAACGGTATTTATTGCTTGAATTTCCTAATGAAAAGGACAGAATTTAAAATTTTTCATATCAAAAGTAACACAAAGCCTAGCCTATTGCTATTTATTGGAAGGAAGGCGCACTGTGTACTGTTCATTCATCAGCTGAAAACAGCATAGACCAAAATTATTTTGTTTAAACATTGCGCCGTCGTCCTGTAGGGTCGTGATTAAAAATGAAAATGTGAACAAAAAAAGCAATTAACTGTGTTATTAGAATTAAAATATGAAATTTAAAATTACAGGTAATAATAGATTATGACAGAATTTTTACGACCCTGTCCTGTCCAGCCATTGAGGCTGCAGTGGATTAGTTTTGTTTTTTGAGGGTAATGCACCACCGAATAAACAAAAAACGGAAGAGAGGGGCGGAGTCAGCAGTATCTCATTATCATTTAAAGAGACATGCATTAGACATGAAATTATTCGGTGTGAATAGAGCTGTTTTTGACAAAAGGGTAAAAAAGGTGTCGTTTTACATAACTATTAAGGAATTTTAACCAAAGTATGTTGCAGACATGTATAAAGAATCATACCAACTTGTGGAAAATGGGCATCTGATGTCCCCTTTAACACTGAAGTAACAAATTACAACTGCATCATGATGTCACTGGCACAATCGAGCCTGGTTAATGTCACTTATGTAACTGAACATGACACACCAGTTTTTTTCACTATGTGAAACAGAGAACATTTTATTTCACTCCAAACCACAAAGGACAAGAGCATTAGCATGAGTACTAGATTTTATGTGAATAACGACTTAAATTTTCAGTGTTCATGAAAAAAGCTTTTGTATGACTTCAAAAACCTTGGAAGTTCAGCATTAAAAAGGATGAGAAGCCCTTGAAATGTAGAGCTACCTCTCTCTATATGCCATGATAATCAATGTTCATAATTGATTACAGAAGTCCACAGAAGTCATTCACTTCAAAAGACGGCACAACAGAAAAGTCTTTTCTTTTTTTTTTTTTTTGCCGCAATACTGAAACATACGCAGTGCCAAGCTCCCTTATTTCTTTGATTCACCTTCCACAATAAACAAAATGGAGGTTGCTGATGACAAACAGACCATCTCTCCTAATATTCAGCTAAGTTAGATATATAGGGTGTATGTGCAGAATAGCAATACATTTGATCTGTCATTCACTTACCGAGCACATCTATAAAAGAATAATGCGTTGGTCTCAAACTGCTCTATTTAATGGTGACTCACTGTGGACTATGACAAATGGTACTGTCTGGTAAACAAGGCTAAGATTTAAGTGGTGGAGAAGATAGGTGATTATTCTCCGAAAAATGTGTGTGGGCTATCCTCATTCGATCCCTACAAAACAAACAAGCACACTCATTCTCTGATGATGCCCAGTATTGACCCGTCGGCTAGAAAAAATGACCTAGCAAAACCGTTTGGTCCGCACAAATGTTCAGGATACATCAAGAGAGCTCGAAGAGACCGCGAGTACAGTCTGTTCAAATTTCATAAAGGACAAATAAGACGTTTTAATCGTATTACATACGATTTGGCGTTCCAGGATTTGTGCCACTGTAAGAGTCAATCTAGCAATTTCGTTTTTGATACAATTCTGCAGGAGATTAAGTTTACCTCTCACCGATTCCTATTACAAGACTGCTGTTCATCATGTGTTTCTTGTCGCTTTTGCTCTCTCGCTTTAGTTGTTGTCATTACCCCAACAGCGCTTGTATATTTTCTTACCAGTGCTTATTAATTATCCTAGATCATGTAGAGATACATGCAAGTAATGGATTCTATTAAGGACAAAAGATCCATCATGATCACGAAACAGCCTTTGGCTAAGAGAGTGAAAAAGGAGGACATTCATTTTGTTGATTATAATTACATAGAAGAGACTCGGCGAACGGGCTACAGGTTACGGCCTCTAAAACTACACATCTTCAGATATGATTGGCCTGTATTAGTTTGCTTTATCTCAAGGAGGGTTAGGGTGCTTGCAGTGATCTTTCTCTAGTTAATTATAGACAGTGGATTTATGCGGATAGAAAATAGCAAATTTGCCACTGCTGAGAGTCAGCACCTCCTACTGAGGTGTCCACCGTATACACCACCCTGTAAAAGAAACACAACTGGAGAATTTAGACAAATATCCATCATTAAATGACTAGGATGTGAGATGAAGCCAGGGACCAAACAAATATCTGCATAACGGCTCAAAAGAGTAATGAAATATTCATTAAAATTCTCAGTTTTACGTATGTGTTGCAGCAAACACATATTGTGCCTAAATATGAATTTCTCTATAAAACTAAAACTGCAACCAGTTTAAATGAGCTAATAATTTTAAAAGAGTTGGAACAGATAGTAAAGGAAAAGCAGCCAACAAGGGAACCAGAATACATGGGAACTCCTTCAATATAATTTAAAAAGCATCCCAGGTGGCACCTCATGAAACTGCTTGAGAGAATGCCCAGATTGTGCAGAGCTGTTATTAAGCTAATAGGTGGCTAAATTGAAAAAGCTAGTGAAATACTTCTGAAGTAATAAAAAAAGTCAATACATATTAGTAAGTATATTGCATATGTATATATACGTTGCAATATATGTGACCCTGGACCACAAAACCAGTCATAAGTAGCATTGGCATATTTGTAGCAATAGCCAACAAGACATTGTATGGGTCAAAATGATTGATTTGTCCTTTATGCCAAAAATCATTAGGATATTATGTATATACTACATATAATATGTGTATATTATATTATTTATATACTGCAACACCAAGCTGATAATGTTACAGCGTCTCTCACACCTGAATGGGGAAAGTCATGTTAGAGGAGGCAATGCCTCCATTGCGATATGATTGGATATGACTGGTTATGATTGGCTGTGATTGGTTCATGCTATAAATCCCGCCTCGTGTTCGTGCACGTTCTGCATTTGTGAATCAGACTGAATGAACAATATAATAGTGTTAATGGGAAGACTAAATAAAAAAGTACACACCTCACACACTTAGACATCACCACTTTGACAAGTCAAAATCAAACTCCAAACGGCCTGAAAACATGATCTGTGGGGTTTGTTAGTGTGCATTCAGCTCAAGGTAAAGGTAAATCTCTGCGTCTGTAACAAATATATACAGAACTTTGATGACTGATGACCTGAAAATTAGTTTGTTATGAAAAAGAACAGCTGAACATCAGTTCATAAATAAAACATATTATTGTTTAAATAAAATGTATATTTTTTAAATTGTTACTGCCTTGAGTTATTATTTTGGAATAAACATAAAATGCTTAAAAACACTAAACTGATTTACCCTTGGTTTTAACAAATAGAATAGCCTATGAATTACATAAAATTACATTTTATTCAGATAGTGTAAGATATAGTTTATTTAACCAAGAAAATTAGATTAACTTACATTTAATAAAAAATAATTAAAAATGTGAGGTAATATAGTTATGAGATATTATAATAGCATGATCCCTAGCTGATTTGCAGAACTAGTTTTTATTTTGAAAAAACCTCTCAAGAAAAACAAGATGCATAAATAGCATACCTGACCTCCGCTGTCATTTATTTTAATTGCCTGTTTATATCGAAAGCTGATTATTTTCTTCATACACATAAAGCTTCTGTACACAAGTTCTGAGGGCAGACCTCACGGTTATGCATATTCACTAAGAAGAGGGGATTATCAGGCAGACATGTAAAGCTTTATGCCAATATTTGTAGCTGGCAATTGGAGGTTTGTTCAAAGAACAACATCGATGGAATTTTCTCCTAATAACCATTCAGTCAGGGAGTTAAAACATATCGATTAGAATAGATGGCCAATGATAATAAGCAAAGCTAACAGTAGAATGAATGTTTTCCCTCACTAAAAAATAACAATACACCATATTAACCAATGCCCATTTAACACAATAAAAAAAACACGAGTCTTGCAGAGTGGCCATTTGCACGGACTACTATGATGTAAAATGGTATTCCACATGGACATTATCATGGACAATTATCATGGACAATTATGCTGCTGTGCAGGATAGAGAAAAAAAATTTTCCTCCATAAATTTAGACCACAAATGGAGTCACTTACAATTTACAGTTACTTTTGATTTGTTTGCTCACCACGAAGATGAAAATTCATCAATACATATAACATTAACAATCAAACCCCATAAAATGTACACTTAGATCCACTTGAACACAGCAGTGTTTAATCATTATGTTACATAACATAAAATCTCACACTCGATCCTGCACTCCAACTGCTATATATAGTCTATAGGCTAATTCACAGACTTTACTCTAACTCCTTAAAAGGGGGGGCGCACACATCTAGAGCTAGAATCCCTATTTACATAATGAAACAGTAAAAAGGTTTTTACTAATGTTTGACGATTTCATAATCATTAGTAACACATTCAATCCATATCTCCAAAATACTCTACCTTTTTGAGCCAGAGTACACAGACGATGAACTTAGACGTGATTCGTAGCGTCGTGGACGTGCATCCCAGAGCCTGTGCTACACAAGCTTTTGTGCTTAAAAAGTATACAAATTTTTATTTTAAAAAAAAATTACAGATCGTTTCGCTAGATAAGACCCTTCTTCCTCAGCTGGGATAGTTTAGATCCATTTGAAGCTGCATTTAAACTACATTTTGGAAGTTCAAAATCGGGGCACCAATGAAGTCCATTATATGGAGAAAAATCCTGAAAAGCTTTCCTCAAAAACCTTAATTTCTTTACGACTGTAGACAGAAAGACATGAACATCTTGGATGACAAGAGGGTGAGTAAATTATTTGTAAATTGTTGTTCTGGAAGTGGAGTTCTCCTTTAAGCAGTAGCATAGAATTACATGCAGTGGCCTAGAGATTCAAAACATTTTGAGCATTCTGACAGTGCGTTTGGGTCCTTTGAAGTCAAAATATAGTATCATGAAGATGGTTGTAAACAAATTTATCATCAGTATTAATAAAAATGATCAGTAAAGAGGAAAAATGCTACTGATGCACTGATGCATTACAACTAAAAACCAAACTAGGTGCTAATATAATGCTAAATTTAGTTTTTTATCAACAAAAAACATCCAAACCATGACAAAACAAGCAGTTGTTGATGAAACACTCACCTTTTACAATTAACTGAATGAGTTTTGGGCGCAGATTGCGTTCACTCTGTATCGAGCAGGTGTACAAGCCCTCGTCCGTTACATCCACTTTCTGTATCTGTAAGCTGTATTCGTGTTTATCCCCCACATTTGATACGATGGACACGCGAGGATCCCCTGACCACTTGTCATTCCCTGCGTAAATGATACTGGAACGATTCAACCATGCTCCTTTTGAGATCCCATCCAACAGGTAGCATCTGAAACCAAAAAGAAAGCAGACAATTAAAGACCCCCTGTGGTGAAAATCAAGCTTTTAACATTGTTTACATGCATTTGTAATATGCTTCAAGACAAACCATGTCCAAATGTAACCAGTCCTGTCGATTTGCAAGGTGAGGCTTTCCATATCATTTGCTGTGTGAGATGGTTTTTGTACTATTAGCAATATATTATTAGCTGAGGTTGTAGAAAGCGATACATAAAATGCATTACCATTCTAATACACTGACTTGTAGGTGACACTGTAACTTGCTCTTCCTCTTTTCCAGAATCAGTTTCAGCGGAGACTAATTTGCATATTCATGAGTCCACGTATACTAAATGAGGTAAGGATGTAGAGCTATATTCAAGGCATGAAAACACTATTTTCATGGGAAAAATGATTAAATATGTCATTTTGATTATCAAAGATGAGTTTAAGGGATAAAACTTGTGACTGCAGGGGGACTACGGACAAGGACAACGCATATCATAACATCAGCATGAGATGAGATTATGAATGTAATTTCAGATATACACAGATCGAGAATATACAGACCAAGAATATGATTTACTAGCTGATCACTGTGGCTAATTTTTGCAGTTTACAAAAAACTGTCAAGAAACAACCCGTCTTTCCACATATAACACTCCAGACAAACAAAAAATGGTTCGGATCTTCATTTTATGTTAAGTATTAGAAGAAATTAGAAGAAGAAGGTTAAAAGAAATTGTTGAATAAAGTCGTTATTTTTGTTTTCTTTGCGCACAAAAAGTATTCTCATAGCTTCATAAAATTAAGGTTGAACCACTGATGTCACATGGACTATTTTAACAATATTCTTACTACCTTTCTGGGCCTTGAACGAGTCAGTTGCATTGCTGTCTATGCAGTCAGAAAGTTCTCGGATTTCATCAAACATATCTTAATTTGTGTTCCGAAGATGAACGAAGGTCTTTCGGTTTTGGAACGACATGAGGGTGAGAATTTAATGACAGAATTTTCATTTTTGGGTAAACTATCCCTTTAAACTCTTACTGAATAATAAACACTATCTGCAAATCATACAAACTACACCATTCCCTGGTGTACACAAAAGATACCATTAAAAGCAACAACAACAACAAAATAACTGTTTAATATTTAAAGCAGTGGTTCCCAGCTGGTGGGTCATGACCCAAAAATTGGCCGTAGGTCTGTTCTAAAACAGCACAGAAAAAACATTGTTAAATGCAGATAATAAAATGCAAGTAACTGTAGAATCATGCATTTAGGACAGCAAATTAAATAGGCTCAACAACATTTCAAGAAAACGCTTAAGGAGAAAGGAGAATACGCTTCCCATATCTTTTGTTGTTGACATCAAAAGCCACGCGGCCCAATTAAACTCCACCGTATTTTGGTCCAAATCCCTCCGTCACATTGCAGAAGCCAAATTATGCAGATGCCAACATGGACAGGTTGCATGACATGCCATGTTTTTGATTTTGTTTCAAGGTCATCCCATTTTGTTTGGATCCCTGTACTCATTTAAACATGACGTCTTCAAATTGACAGTTCTAACCTCGAAACACAGGACTTCAGAACAGCAAACCATGCAAACAAACGAAAAAAGACAGCTTGGAACTTCAATCTGTTTTCACGTCTAACATCTATTTGTTGTTTGTCAGCACTGGTCTGAGTGTCTAAGCTGTGAGTTATTCACACAGGATGCTCTTGAGGTTACAGGTGAAATGGGAGTCAACATATCCGTCAGTACCTCGCAGGTCTCAGCTCAGTTTCTCAAAGTTGACTGGATCTTTTGGAAAAGTGCTAAATGTGTTCTCATGGCATTCAAAATGCTGGGTTTGTTAAAAAGTGTAAACAGAATGATGAGACAGGATTTAAAACGATACAGTTGAGTTACCATTATGCATGAGAAAGGCCCACTGGAGAATGTGATTTAGAGCAGATCTTATTAAAAATTTATTGATGCTGCTAGAATACAACCTCCTAAATTAAAAGCATTTCATAATGTATAATTGCATGTTGTGTACAATGTTGTAAATCAAAGAAAAGCAACTATTAAAATATTAATTATCGTTATTGTTAGTACCATCTTAAATCTGAAATGTATGGCAAACTATCTGAAGTATTAGCGATATGTCATAATTTGTCCAGTTCATGCAAGCCACATCCTTGAATTTCAATGACAGACAACAGAGTATAACTTATGTAGGCCTATATTCATGAGCATAACTAATTAACGAAAATAGAGATGATATATTGCTCACATTAACATTAATGCCACAAGAGATATGAGATGCTACAGTTTTTCCACTTAAATAAATAAATACTAAGCACACATATGTGACCCTGGACCACAAAACCAATTGTAAGTAGCATGGGTATATTTGTAGCAGTAGCCAACAATACACTGTATTGGTCAAAATTATCGATTTTTCTTTTATGCCAAAAAACATTAGGGTATTAAGAAAAGATCATGTTCCATGAAGATATTTTGTAGATTTCCTACTGTAAATATATTAAAACCTTATTATTGATTAGTAATATGCATTGCTAAGAACTTTATTTGGACATCTTTAAAAGCGATTTTCTCAATATTTAGATTTTTTTTTGCATTCCAGATTTTCAAACAGTTGTATCTCAGCCAAATATTGTCCTATCCTAACAAACCACAAATCATTGGAAGGCTTATTTATTCATTATTTATTATTTATATTTATGTATAAATCTCTCTAAAATTGACCCTTATGACTGGTTTTATGGTCCAGGATCACATATATAACCATGACTTCAGATGAAATGTTCACCCAAACACGCACAACTACTACAGAACATGGAAATACATTATTAGGATTTTGCAAATGTTAATAGTCCATTAACAATTTTTCATTTGAAATGTTCAATGCTCTTAAACATCTAATGTAATTTCCATATTCCATGGCAGTATTATCAGACTATTTTTTATGTTGGGGAGACATACTACTGGAGATATTACAAAATATACTTGAAGATACACTTGAAGAAAGGAAGTCATACATGTTTGAAAAGACATGAGGGTAAGCAAATGATGTGAGAATTATTATTATTATTGTTATTATGGGTGAACTACCCCTTTACTATCATTTTATAATATCGATATTATATTATTAATAATATAATATTAATTACTGTTATGAATCTGATCCTTGCTGTTCCTTCTGCTCACCCCCAGACTCCATTTCACAGACACCCCAGCCTATGAACTGATCACGGACTCATCAGTGACAATCAGTGGGACTATTTAAGATGCACTCTTTCACACACAGAGCTGAGTATTGTTTGTTTGTTTCGTACCAGCATTCCTCAGCCTTTCCTAGTTTCTGTGTTTTTGCCTTGCTTGGTCTTTGTTCCATGACCTTGGACTGTTTCCCTTGTTTTGTTTTTTATTTGATTGTTTGCTGCCAGCCCTGACCTTTGCCTGTTTATTGGATTACTCTTTTGTCTCACCCTGGAAATAGAGGATTTTCACTCACGTCAGATTTGGTCAAACTCGGATGTAAACAACAGCATGGATTGGATGGTAAATGTTCTACTGAATACGTTGGTAATTTATGCTGTCTAAACCACAGAAAAAATGTGTGGAAGCCGCTAAATCATATAGAGAAGGACTTCATGAACAGAAAAGGGCACAATATTTTGACTAAAGTTAATAGATGGCAAAGATACATACGAGCAGTATTAATTAGGATATTAGCCTAATCCTGGTTCAGTTTGGGCAACCACAAACGCCTTTTGTTCCTCAGACAGTTTTTTGCACTCTTCTCTTTGCTTTGTTATAACTTTTGGTAATCTATTGCCCTTCAAATGTTTTTCCCAGTCCAACCAATTAGTACAGCCCAAAACATGTCAATAATTGACCATTTTCAGCAGCAATAATCAGCAAAATATGTGAGTTTTGTTTGGTTCAGTGGCATTGTTTACTTTCCGTGCCGCCAATATGGTCGACTGATGATGTTGTTTGACCACGCCTGTTTGACTATGCTCTTAAATAAAGCCTGCATATCTTTAACTTCATTGTCACGCTCCCCTATAGTGTTAATATCAATATGCTGTACATTATTTAACTTTTTTCCTAAACCTTAACAAAAAATATTAAAAGCAACCCTCTACATTGCAAATAAATCACTCACATATGCGACTAAATCTTTACTCTGGGTGACTAATTCATGTCTAATGTTAGCCACTGGCTAATAAATTTTCAGATTTTACTCGCCAGTGTGTGAGTTGGATGCGAAGTAGAAGTTTAGCACAGATATATTTTCACTCGCCGAACAGTGACTGAGCGCTTCAGTGTTTCATTCTCTGTCAAGCGACCTGTGTTATTTTTTCAGTTCATCTCAATGGATGCACAGTGTACCTGTATTTGACGTACCGTAAACTCTAGTATGAAGGTGCATGACTCGCCGTCACATTGTCTCACACACACAGAGAGAGAGAGAGCGAGAGAGTCTTACATACTATGCTGAATGGACTACTTGCACTGAGCCTTGTGACGCTCTTCCGTTCTGAAATCTTACGGCTCAGTTATTTCCGGTCATATACATTTTCAATGCGCTGGAATCATCTAGTTGATTTAAACCCCTAATAAAATGAGAGTTTGCGGGATGATTTAAAATTCGGAAATTTTCAGAGACAGGAGAAGACATATTCTGATGAATACTGTGTACAAAATTTTCCAAACTCAACGGAACGTTAAGTTTTAATCCAACATAAACCGATCTTTTACTAAAACCAAAACTGTACATTCATCAGGTATGAAATATGATCAGTAAAAGAAAAAATACTATTCATGAGAATGCATCAGGTTAGTGGGGAAATATATTTATTTATTATTCATAATGCACATTATAACATTTCAGAAGGTTAAGGGTGATTCATGTTAACGCAGAGAATATAATTAATTGTATTTTAAATAAATGCCAGCCCTAAAATGCAGTAATAATCTGCGTTCTCATGAAAATCTGTCTGTACGTAACTAGGTGCGCTGAACCCTAACCGGAAACTACCGAGCCGTAACAAGTAGAACACGGAAACGATATTCTTTGTCGTATTTTCCTATCAAAATAACGTTCCTTTGGAATTCTTCAGCTTTTAAGAACTGCCGGTTTCTGGGGTAGTAGGCGGAACTAATGCGCAAACGACAATCTCATTGGCTGGTGCTCACTATTACGGTCCCTGTTGTGATTTCAGCAAATCAGTTCAAGCGAACGCACACAACCTGATTAATATTCATGAACCTAGCAGCTCATTAATCCTTAGTGCGTTTTATATTGTGCTGTTGTATAATAATAATAATAATAATTATTATTATTATTATTATTATTATTATTATCAGTTTTATTGTTATTTTTTCCCTTTTTTTTTTACAGAAACAGTGAATGACCAAAAAAACACCACCACCAGTCCTAATTTAAAATGACTCCTATGCATTCATACATGGTTACCAAGTTTTAATTCTAATTACTAAAGTTCTACCATTATCACATTATAATGCTTGACTGACTGATGTTTAGAGTGTACTTTCAGATATTTAAAAAGCTGTGCCATTTTACAAACATATATATATATATATATAGATTACACTAAAAAAATTACTAGCTAATGGCGGTTCAATTGCCAAGGTGTCCGTTGAAGGTTGAAAAGGGACAGTTCACCTAAAAACCTGTCTCACCCTCATGTCATTCCACATCTGTATTGGTTTTTTTTTTCTCTCTGTTGAACATATATATTTTAAGAAAATTCTCTTTGCTTTTTTTCCACTTACTTTGCTTTTTGCCCATTCAACAGAAGTCACTGGTAACCAAAACTGTTTAACAGTCTTACAGGTTTGGAACGACCTGAGGGTGACAGTTTTTAATCAGTTTTAATCAGTTAAAATTTGCGAAGGAATAATATTAAAATTGAACATGAAAAATACATGAAAATTGCAAAGAAAGAAATTGTTCATTTTAATTACAGAACATAGAACAAATATTTTACAAACCGCTACTAGCACTACAGTTAAATGATATTAACATTCATAAAAGCAAAAACTCAATAGACCAGTAATACAAACTTATCAATTCTAAATAATTTGCTACAAGCTAAACTCTTTTGATTTCCTTGTAAAAGCTCCTCAGGCATACTGCTCTACATCACTGACACTGAAGGTTTCATCACCATTTCTAACCCCTGAAACAGCAGGATAGCTGGTGTCAAAGCACTACAGAGATCTACTCGGACATACCTCACAATAACTCCTCACAAAGGCATAAGTGCTTCCTACTGAGGTGTAGGCCACTGTGAAAGAAAGAGTGTGGACCTCCACATGTGCTATATTTCCTTTGTGCCGCCTAGAACGAACAGGTGGAAAGGTTCAAAGCTGATTTCATGTGCCTACTAGCATGTGCTGGTCTTTGAACTCTTGGACTGTAGGATTTGTGTGTGAGTGTGTGCGTTTTCACCTTGTTTCAATAGTGGCTAGCTAGACCCATGACTTCCAATCAAACAGTTGATGGTCTCTCTGACTTCCATAGTTTTTACAATACTATGGAAGTCAATGAGGACCATCAACTATTAATTTACCTCAAAAGAAACTCATGCAGGTTTAGAACGTGAGGGTGAGGAAATGATGATTTTAATGATTTTAATGATTAAAATGATTTTAATTTTTTAGGTGAACCATTTATTTAACAGTTATAGGGCCCTGCGATTTCCGCGATGTGGAAAACACAGATGGAATTGTGGAATCTTGTCATAAAACAGATTTCACTGTATGACACGGAATGTCATGGAATTTGACAACTTTTGGAGTAGGTGAGCATGGGTAAATCAAAACATGACATGGACTAGTGTCAGTGAATATTAAACCGCAAAAAGACTATTTAAATATGAATCCTGTAAATACTGTGTGACTGAAGCGCGTGTGACGCTTGCTGTGTTTTCAGCCTCTGCCGTCTCACTATATATGTACATGAACACATAAACAATCTCTAGCATTTTACTGTTTCTTTTGAGAAAAACTGTCATTATATCAAAAAACAAATAGAAACTTAAAGGTCTTCACAGAAACCTGTCAAAATAAAAGTTTGGTTTAACTTGAAGAAATTGTGACAGAAATATATTGTTTAATGCAATGATAGTACTACTACTAATAACAAAATTATTATTAAAATATTATTTTTAAGGAATATTTACCAGAAAAAAAATATTTAACAGAATTTATTTAGCAAATACACAACACAGTATTGCTGGAAAACAAAGAAAGAAATAAAATAATTATTTATTTATTTATTACAAAATCAATTAATTTGAGATGCTTTTGATTATTACAGTTTAATGAAACAATTAAAATGAAATCCAAACAATTAATGGAAAACAGGATTTGGTAAAAAATAAAATAAAATAAAATAACATATGTGACCCTGGACCACAAAACCAGTCATAAGGTTACATTTTTTCATCTGAAAGCTGAATAAACAAGTTTTCCATTGATGTATGGTTTGTTAAGCTAGGACAATATTTGGCCGAGATACGACTATTTGAATATATGGAATCTGAGGGTGCAAAAAAATCAAAATATTGAGAAAATCACCTTTAAAGTTGCCCAAATGAAGCTCTAACGAATGCATATTACTAATCAAAAATTAAGTTTTGATACATTTACAGTAGGAATTTTACTAAATAGCTTCATGAAACATGATCTTTACTTAACTTCCAAATGATTTTTGGCATAAAAGAAAAATCAATAATTTTGACCCATGCAATGTATTTTTGGCTATTGCTACTTGTATACCCCAGCGACTTAAGACTGGTTTTGTGGTCCAGGGTCACATATTTCATAGGCTTTAAAAGTGTAATTTTTGTCAAACTTTTATCAAATTGCTATTAAATTGTAAAAGTTTCATGATTTCAAATAATTAGACATGCATTCTGATTCATAAAAATTTAATTTAGCTGTAACTGAACCATATGCTGACTGCTTTCTTTAATAATTCATGGCTAATTTTTAGCCATGGTTTAGCTTGGCTTTACATTTGTAATATGTATGATATATTTTTAGACATATATGTGCTTTGACGTCTGACCTACCATGTAGAAAATGTATTTTGACATGCAAAGCAGATTTTCATTATGAAAAAAACATTACTTTTCATAAAATATCACTTTTCTCTCAAATCGCAGGCAGCTGTATAGGGTAAAAATACCAGTTTACTTACTGACGCATCTTACCCCACTCTTCCCGCCCCAAAATAACACTGCAGCCCTATGTATTTCGCACTCAAATATGTATTTTCAGGCCAATGTGCATTGTTACAAATCTAAATAAGCATCTGCTCTCAAAGTCTCAAAACAGCAGAGAGAAGAGACCGTAATCAAGTCATGTTTGTTCTTCCTCTTTCCCCAAAATTTCCCTTAATTACCTTTATTCATCTCTTCAAAGCACTGCTCTGTGAAACTCATGAGGGCAAACCTCTTCACACTCATGGTGGGATTTTTCATCTCATGATCTCTTCAGAATCCATTGAGGCTTTTCACATTGTGGAACACTGATTAGGTCTTCATCTGGTATTTTCTGATTCAAAACATGATTTCTGAAAAGCAGGAGTTCTGATTCAGGAGGCCTTTGTTTTGCTTTGGCTCAAAGTGTGAGTTTTTGGATTTGAGGCATCTGAAGAAGCGTGCCAAGGTAAGTTAAACACGCTGAATCTGTATTTTTTTTTCCCTTAAAGCAGAGACTAACGCTGAGCTCCACCAATTACAGTTGCCATTCTACCTACAGATGTACAGGGTGTTTTCTGTAATCTAAACTGGATTTTCTTTTCATTTCGGATTGACCCAGATTTCTTTTGTTCTTCTGATCAGCCCTTCCAGCTGAATGATTCACTAAAGGTATGTTTCCAGGCAAGGCCTTCGGGATGAATTCCAAAGATTTAAACAATTCTGAAAATACAGTGTTTATTTGAGAAAGCTCTTTTGTTTCCCTGTTATTGAAACGTTTGGGGTCAGAAATTTGACTAAAATTAGTATTTTTATTCACCAACACTCTTAAAAATAAAGGTTCCAAAAGGGTATTTTTGCAGTGATGCCATAAAAGAACCATTTTTGGTTCCCCAAAGAACCTTTCAGTGAACAGTTCCTGAACGAATCATCTTGAAGAACATTTTCGACTATAAAGAACCTTTTGGATGTTCAAGAACCACTGATGCCAACAAAAAACCTTTATTTTTAAGAGTGAGGCATGCATTAAACTGATCAAATGTGAAAGCAAAGACATTTATGATGTTACATTCATGTTTTCATTTTAAAAAAATCTTTTGAACTTTCTTAAATGAAAGAATCCAGTTATAAATGCATAACTGTTTCCATAAAAACAACGTTAATAAGAAAAGTTACAGCTTTGCCATCACAAACAGCATTAAAATAGAACAGTCATTAAAATATAAAACAGTTATGTTAGATTGTAATAATATTGCACAATATTACGTTTCGACATAAATGCTTTTTTAAAAGCTTCCAAATGATAGTGTATATACAACACATATTAGAAGTATAATAGTAAACAGCAATATTTTCAACATATTTTTTTACTAAAACCTGATACTTGAAAAATGCCTGCAAACTCCATTTTATGATCAAATTGTGGAAGCATTCAGGAGTGAAATGCCTCAAACTGAACTGCAGCCTCACTGATATTCTTCCTTCTTCAAAGCGGAACAATTCAAG
The DNA here is from genome assembly GCF_022985175.1 of Labeo rohita. Taxonomy (NCBI): domain Eukaryota; kingdom Metazoa; phylum Chordata; class Actinopteri; order Cypriniformes; family Cyprinidae; genus Labeo; species Labeo rohita. Next base: position 23,221,537 of record NC_066874.1, on the reverse strand, counting down.
CCAGCAGGCACATAACCAGGGTAGTTTGGGAATGGGAATAGGGAACAGGGTTTTGGGAAGGAAACAGCTGAAAATGCACCTTCCAGCCATCTCTGTGTTTCATACAGTGGCTGCAGCTAGCAGCAGACTGTATCTAAAGCATGTTTGGCTTTTTTCCCCCCCGCTGCTCATGACGATGTCAGGCAAAATGAGAAGTCGTTTCAGAGACGGAGCAAGTTATTACATTTTGATTAAAGATTAGAAAGACAATAGCATGCAAAGATGAATCTCTCACAATAAGAGCAGGAACAAGTAAATAGGGTCAATTTTGGTATCGTGTTGACTTCAACATCAGCAAAATGCTGACATACTATATACATGAAAATTGCATTACTAGAGCAAATTGTATTAGAAATGACATTTAAAAAGAACATCAGAGAGATCCGTGAACAGAATGTCACTGGGATTGCAGCATCCTCCTCAAACCTCAATGGAGCATTTCTTTTTTTTTCCCCACTATTTTTTTCCCTTTCATAAGACATATGTGCCTGCCTGATGTTGACCTCACTGTTGATTTTACGTGTGCCAAAGAGCTAAAGCAAAAGAGGTACTCTTTTGTGAAGACCAAGGATTAAAATAAGATTAAGTCGATCACAGCCAACAAATCTTGTCTCACAATGTGCCACAAGTTCTCAACACCAGATTAAATGTCAAAGCCAAGCTATAATATTGTCTCTAATGTGTTGAAAACCAACTGGCGACATTCCCATAAGTGCCTTTAGCAATGAGAAATGATGATAATTACATCTGGATGTACGTGGACATGGAAACCGAAGCTATTGGCTGCCAAATGCCAAACAATGGCCAAACTAATAAAGATGACTGAATGTGGAAAAGCTATTAAAATGCTGACTTAGTGCACACAGTTCATGATTTCCAAAGGACAAAGTTTTTTTGGTTTTTTTTTTAGGCTGTTTTAATAAATGAAGCAAAATGCACATTATGTTGTAGCTAACTACCATTTACCTCTATCTCTCGCACACACATACGCATACTCTCACATGCATGCACAATATTATCTCAACATCTGCTATTTCAAATGAACACTGTATCTCCTGTGTCAAAATTACCCATTCAAAACCGGCAAAAATACATCAAATAATCCACTAGGGATCTCTGCCTCCCCTAGCCATCTGTGCTCCAGTCCAAACCATCAGACAGCTAATAGTTATGGTTATTACAGTGTTACCTCTCAAAGGACAAATTTAAAGTTTCCATTTGGATTTACATCATGTTCGGATTCCACTCACCTAAGAAGCTTTTGTAGGATAATAACAACACTTTCCTGTCAACGTGACTGTTCTGAATATGCATTGACTTACAGTTTGACTTGATTTTAATTGTGCGTTTGGTGTTTTATTCGTTTTATATGTAAGTCAGAGAGCAGGGCATCATGGTGAGCCATATTTTCATTAAATCTAAAATTTGTCTAAATCAGTTATCATCAATCATATGTCAGAATTTTGCAATAAATCATGATTGTTGCTTTTTGCCTGAAGCCATTTTGGCTGAGTTTTGGTTTTATGCCAGACAAATGTATCATTCCAATTACTGTTAATTTCATGGAGAGATCCTATTCTCTCTAATAATCAGGGCTGGGTGGAGTATTGCATATATTTGTACTAAATTAGTTGGCAATATAAAATTATGCAGTTCATTCCTATTGCAGTACCTTACCTAAACTTGAAAAAAGGGAGTATTTCTATAAAATAGTATACGTATAAATAATTATGTTTTAATAAACCCTTGTTGATAGAGTCTAAACATCAGAAAAATATCAGTCTATGCACGAGTTTTCTATGTTAAAAAAGGGAAATAATCATGTGATATGGATGTGACAAAAAAAGGACACCGTTTTGATAGACTACATACTTTGTAGGATTTCTGCAAATTAAAATGCACAAACCAGACGCAATACCCAACAAACAGAGTATATATATATATATATATATATATATAATTGTTACTTTATTTTAATTTTGATGTGTCAATTTATGAGGAATATGTACTGTTATGGACGTGACAAGCCTGAAAATAGCTCTTACCAGACTATGGAAAATCATGCACTAAAAATAAAAAAAATGCTTTAAAGACTTTAAGAGAGACCTCACATGGGTATTTGAACCACCAAATGTTGACATCTGTGCTATCAGTATAGTAAAAACCTTTGGTAAAACATTTTTTTTCATGGTAAGGTTGACATTTGCGTGAAATTACTCATACCAGACTTGCACTAATAGCTCTGGCACTTAAACTGTATTAACTACTACATATCTTAATTAATAGAAAATTAAAAACAATTAACAGGATAAAAAGAATTAACAGGAAATAAAGTCCTAAGAATGATTCATAAATGATCCATTGCTAATAAAGAAATTAAATTCAGGTAAATGAGAAATTATTTCCTAATAAACTTTTAATATTTAAGCCTATTTTAATTATAAGAAGACACAGGCATATATGATGGGGACATACTGAACGGCAGTATTAACTCATCTAACCAATTATGAATATTGCAATGATTTTAATTAACTTTTAATCTGCATTAAAAGTCAAAATTGAATAGCATAATCATTTAAAGGGGTCACTGGATGCAAAATTCACTCTTACATGTTGTTTGAACATAAATGTGTTGGCAGTGTGTGTACACAACCACCCTACAATGACAAAAATCCCCATAAATCATTACCACTTTCTCAGATCAAGCTGTGCACAGATTCTTGGCAGAGTGGTGTAGTTTTGCAAGGCCACTCCCACGATTGTTGGTGTAGACCCGCCCTGAGGGAGCTGTAAACAGTCTTCCACTGTTTCGACGCTGGAGCAGGAGTAGACAAGAATGTCTCCTAAGCGATTGAGGTGTTTTGTTGTTGGATGTAATAATGAACATAGCAGTCATTATTTATGCAGAGGATTACTTTTGTTTTTTAAGGAAATGTGCCCCTAGATATACCTAAATGCGTGTTCACATGATTCATTCGTGATCCAGCTTCACCTACACGATTGTTGTGTCAGTATAAGGTTTTTTTATGAATCTTTGCAAATCGCCTTTCCTAATAATGTGTTAGTTAGCAAGTCTCACAGCTAAATGCGGCTAAAGTAAACAGTCTCTCAAAGAACTGCTCATCACCCCACAGAATAGAGGGGCGGGGTGAGCAGAGCTCATTAGGATTTAAAGGGACATGCACCGAAATGGGTCGCTGAGAACAAAACTGTTTTTGACAAGGTATAAAGGGTGTTGTTTTACACAACCATATGAGAAGTGTTAACCAAAGTGTGTTATAAGTTTTTCATTAAGTCCCTAAAGAATCATTTCAACTTGTTGACAATGGACATCCGATGACCCCTTTAATAAAAGTTCCTGTGTGGTATTTTTTATGTTTTATAATGTTTTAGCAATAAACAGCAATAATTAATGACTGTTGGTGCATATGAAATAATCATGACTTGAAATAATGTTCACTTGCATTCCAAACAGGCAATCTCTAGAATTTTTTTCTTCAAAATTTTAAAAATCCTTGTTTTTAATTTCCATTAGCCAGTAAATATTTTAGTTTATTTGCCAGACTTGACTAGCAATAACCTTAAAATAATAGTAAAAATGCTAATACTAAAAGCAGTGAAACGTGTGCGATGACAGTTATTTTTTAACCTTACTGTATATGCATTTGTATGAGTTTCCCTTTTTTAGATACAAAATTTATGAGAGAAGCATATTTAAATGAGTACCGCAAGGTGATTTACTAAGGTGCAAGGTAGTTAATTCACTGGTATTTGTGGCATTATTTAACGTCTCAAAAAACACATCCCTGCAAAGATGTAAAGATGAAGAGGGGAAACGCAACTGTCTGCAACTGATTAGATGTACTTTTGCTTTATTTAAATATTCCACGGCTCTATTCACACTCTCATTAATGAGTTTGTGTACTGTTTCCTGTCAAATGCTCTGTCACAAGGTTCTACTGCAAAGCAGTCATAGGGCAAAACATGCTGCAAAAATATGTCTGTGCTAAACTTATTATAAGCCAATAAAGCAGTGGAAAGTGAAATCTAACAATCTATTAGCCAGTAGCTAAAGACAAACATTATTTAGTCACATTTTATGAGAGATTTACTAGAGGGTAAAAGGGATAGATTACCTAAAAATGAAAATTCTGTCATTAATTACTCATCCTCATGTTGTTCCAAACCTGTAAGATCTTCGTTCATCTTCAGAACACAAATTGAGATATTTTTGATGTAACGACATGAGGGTGAGCAATTAATGACAGCATCTTCATTTTTGGGTGAACTAACCCTTTAAGCCATTTCAGAGCAAATATATAATAATAAGTTATATGTACTCAAAGGATTACAAATATAGGCCTAACCTTTATTAATATATTATATATTAATAATATACAGCGCCGCTTAAAAGTTTGGGATCAGTAAGACTAGTAATGTTGTAAAGTCTCTTATGCTCATCAAGGCTGCATTTATTCGTTCAAAAATACAGAAAAAAACAGTAATATTGTGAAATGTTATTACAATATAAAATAATGGTTTTTATTTTAATATACTTTAAAATATAATTTATTCCTGTGATGCAACGCTGAATTTTCATCAGCTGTTACTCCAGTCTTAAGTGTCAAATGATCCTTTAGAAATCATTCTAATATGCTGATTTATTATTAAAATATTAATGTTGGAAATCGAATATTTTTTTGAAACCTGTGATTCTTTTTTTCAGGATTCTTTGTTGAATAAGTTAAAAAGAACAGCATTTATTCAACATATAAATCCTTTCTAACAATGTAAATCTATACTATTATTTTGTATCAATTTAACACATCAATGGTGCATAAAAGTATTAATTTCTTTCAAAAAAAGAAAGAATAAAAATGTACTGACCCCAAACAGTACAGTAGTTTAATGATTATTTTAAACAAATGCTGTTCTTTTTAACCTTTTATTGATCAAAGAATCCTGAAAAAAAGTATTAAATGTTCCAAAAAAAATATTAGGCAGCACCACTGTTTCCAACATCGATAGTAAATCAATGGAAGGATCATGTGACACTTAAGACTGGAGTAACAGCTGATGAAAATTTAGCTTTGCATCACAGGAATAAACATATATATACACATTTTTATATATATATATATATATATATATATATATATATATATATATATATATATATTTTTTTTTTTTTTTTTTTTTTGCATTTTCACATAAATTTTTGATAGGACAGTGTAGTATAGACAGTATATATTGATAGCAAACTTTTGAGCGGCAGCGTACATAATATAGAATAACATAATAATAACATAAAATAAAAATAAAGTGCTTTTACCTCCACATTAAATAAAAGATTTAGGCTTCTCTGTAACTTTCACAATATATATATTCTAGCTATTGAGGTGCATGAAATCTGTCCTTAGCCTTTTTTGCCATTTTCTTGTAGCTCCAGTCTATCATCAGGTTTCAAGTGTGTTCAACTAGGCAGTATTTTCAGCTTTTAGGAGGTGCAGCTTTTCTGTAATCTTTTGTGACAATCTCTCTGATACCGGGTTAAAACTGGCAGAGTGTCGCACTGTGAAAGTAGAAGAGACGCATCGGTTTGTTCCATATATGCAGCTAAATACAGTGATGCCACTCTATTAGGCCTTATAATTATACCCCAAAAGCTATTACAAAAGCTATCATTACAATAATTATACACAAGTGGTTCCGTCCAGGATGATTTGAATTGAATTCTTTGTAAAGCTGCTTTGGAATGATTTAAATTATGACAAGTGGCGTGCAAATATCACTGAACTGAATTGAACATGACAAACAGCATATGCGAACAAGAAGCTCTCAGCACTGTATAAAACTCAAACCCTGTTGAGACGAACACCATGTGAATAAATCAACAGAGATGGGCAAGCGTCTCGCAACTTTAATTCTAATTCCTACAACAAATACTGGATAAATTATACGTGTGAGGGCCCGCTGGGACCCTGGCATATTTTGCATGACCTAATTCTGCTCACTGCCTTCCTTAAGTGACATATTTCTTGCAAGCCAGCACACCCTTTGCCACCTAATGTAGTGGAAGAACTAGGCTATAGAAAACTCGATCACTCAGCCCGATGTTTCCTTTGCACTGGGAGATATCATCTCAGCACTTCAAAAGAAGACGCAGCGAGCGAAGGAAACTCGTTCTTTGTGGTTTTCGTGCTAGTATTGAAGGTGCTAACTGTCAGAAAAATCAGCTTCGCTGATGGATCATGACATAACAAACTACAAACCGAAGATACGTGCCAGGTTGGCGTTCATAGCGAGACGAAGACGTCTAACGCGAAGGCGTGCATTTTAAGACCCCCTAATTTGAAAGGGATGGAGGGTAGATGAATAAGGAAATTTAATGAGCGTTCTTCGCTCACATTGGCTGCGTTTTTGGCAGAGACCGAACCTCCTTGGGTAAGCTTTCTGTGAGACCATTTGGCAGAGATTACGCCCAGCTTAACGTTTGTCCCACAAAGGTCTTTGATTCATAACTGAGATTTGAAAGCACACTTACATTCATCGAGTAACTAGTGCATGTGAGAATGCTTTAATCAGATACAGCTACAGAGCAAAGGGATTAGCAACACTAAAATGTAATCAGCGTGATTAAAACATTAATGCGTTCACATACAAAAGCATTTTAACAACAAGCCGGCTACGCTGTAACAGCATAGTGCCAAAGAAGAGTGGAAAATATTACACCATGCTGACAGTCAAATAGAGAAACAATTGCAGAGCATTTCAATACTAGATGAGAGTCAACAGGGGGGACCATTTTCTTTAAAGGGACTATGATAGGTGCTGGGATGCTGCAATAGGGGAAAATTGAAATGCTGCGGAGAAGGGAGGCTGAATCAACAGAAGATCCGTTAAAAATGCGGCCATGCTAAGATGTCTTTAAAAAACACTGAGCAACATGATGTATATTAGAGACTCTCACTGGTTTCTTCGGAGCGCCTGTGTTCCCGATACAGAAAATGACACCCGGCCACGGTAACCATGGCAACACACCCTATGGACATGCACTAGATAGCCTCTGCTATCTAACACTAGTTCAAACACCTTGGTAGGCGTTTACATAACAAGGGACAGTGCACCCAAAAATATAAATCGGTCATTATTTACTCAGCCTCAAACCTGTATGACTCTCTTTTTCTTCTGGATAACACACAGTGTTTTTTTACATACCATACAAATTACATTTTATTTTTTTCCAAATTCCATTTTTTCCATTTTAATTTTGCTGGATTCCGTTTTTACTTTTTTAGACTTTGTTTGAATGGTTAAATAAAAAAATATTAATAAAAAACAGGTGTAATTAATTGAAATCATGAGACATACAATGCCCTCCAAAAGTTTTGAAACGCCCTAGAAAGTGGGGTTTTAATTTGTGATAATTTTGCACTGATCAGGGGCAACACAAACTACGAAAACATATTTTATATATAGAAAACAATATAAAATTATACATAGAAAAAAACTATGCAGCTCTGCATAATCTGGGCCTAAATTCACTGTATTCTAAACTTAATTGGCAATCAACTGTTGAAGGTGTGCTGACCCAAAAATCTTTTAAAAACCTGGGCCAAGTTTAAACCAGTAACCAGGCATCACAGCTGGCAAAGGGGCATGTCTGACTTTGACATTATGTAATCAAAATGAAAATTATTATTGCTGGTCTTCTGTGATAATGGCAAGTTACTTTAATGTATTTGCACCAAAAAAATTATAAGGATTTATGCTGATATCGTCCAAAACCACACTTTGCCAGGGGTGTTTCCAAACTTTTGGAGAGCAGTGTATACAATTTCACAGCAATTTATTAAAAGTTTAACAAAAATCCAATTTTTAAGGCCCTGTGAAATAAGTTTTTTTTTTGTCTCTCTCTCAAATTCAGTTTTATTTTTATCAAATTCTGTGGTTACCATTAATTTTCTGGATTCCATTTGAATGGTTTTATTAAATTTTAATAATCAAAAGCATCTCTAATTAGCTGATTTTATATATATTTAAAAAAAAATATTTCATTTCTTTCTTTTTTTTCAGAAACACTGTGTTGTGTATTTACATTTTTCTGGTAAATACATTCTGGTAAATAATTTCTCTGGTAAATATTCCTTAAAAAAATTATGTTTTAATCATTGTATTATTAGTAGTAGTAGTGGTAGTCCTATCATTACATTAAGTAATATATTTCTGTCACAGTTTCTTCAAGTTAAACCGAACTTTTATTTTAAAGTGTTGCTTGCTTTAAAAATGGTAAAATGCTCATGAAATGATTCTTAGACCAGTTTTAGAGATTCTAGAGATGTTTATGTACTCATATTTTGAGCTGGCAGAGGCTGAAAACACAGCGAGCGTCATGCATGCTTCAGTATGTGTGCAGTAAACGAAACCGCATGTCTGTGCCATTCATTCACACAGAGACATGCAGAACATTCAGGATTCATATTTAAATAGTCTTTTTACAGTTTAATATTCACAGACACTAGTCCTATGCATTTTGACGTAAGTGTACTGACCTACACTGTAAAAAATGACCGTGAATTTAAAAATACTACAGTAACAAACTGTTAAATGATTAACGGTAAGTTACCCTACTATATACGATGAAAAACTGGCTTGGACATTACATGTAATATTACGGTAGTATACCGTTTTTGGAAGTGAAAAAGCATAATTTACAGTAAGTACCTGTAAATGGACATTCCCAGAATTCCAAATTTGATGTTTTTTGTTGAAATAACGTCTCTTCTTCTTATCAGTTTTGTACATTAGGGTTGTACGTTACACCTAATGTTGTTAAATTAATGTTTATTGCATTATTTCAGTTTCATGTGTGTTACCATGATAGTGTTTAGTGTTTGTGTTGATGACACTGTGCACCTTCTATATATGTTAATATTTAAAAGCTGCTTGTGATGGGCTTTGGTTCATGTGACTTTCTAATCACGACCTGCTTTTGGTGGTTATCAGTGTATTACAACAGTACAAAACAGATTTCAGTACTTCAGTAAGTTGGTATATTAACATTATATCAGTTCTTTAAATTATGGTATTTAAATGTAAAATTTAAGTTAAAACCATTAAACCAAAAACGCTGCTACCATATTTTTTACGGTAAAATTCTGGCAACCACAGCTGCCATTTTTTAACGCAAATTTTATGGAATTTTTTTTGCAATGTACTTTTGATTTATTCATCCCATTTCGCGTTATACAGTAAATTTTATTTTTATGACTGGATTCCGCAATTCCCTCTGCATTTTCTCCATCGCAGAAATCATAGGGCCCTACAGTGGGGTCAAATGTTTTGGACTCCACTAAATTGTATGTATGGACAAAAACAACTGAAAGATTAGCTTCTTTTGAGTTTCACAGAAGACGAAGACGAGGGTACGTAAACGATGACAGATTTTTCATTTTTGGGTGAACTACCCCATTATCTTATAAATTCATGTAGCACATGAGCACTATCCAACTGGCACAATAATAGAAGCCTTTTGCACTATCCACAATGTGTGAACAATGGCAAGCATTGTGGGTTTGTTCTCCTGACTAAAACATATTCTCAGCTCAGCACAGCACTTAAATAATTGCAGTTTGAGTACTCTGTTTTTACCACAATTTCACTAATGGCCTTTTAAAGAGTCCCCGGCTGTTTTCAGAAGTACCAAACACCTTTAAAACATCAGAGACCCACCAACAAAGAAAAGTTGGGTGATCTAAAAGTTAAAAGTAGTGAGCTGGTACAAATTAAATGCCATTGTTCATGTCGGTTGGGTTTTGACAGCTGCAATTAAAAGTCTCATGTTCTTGAAGGAAACCAGGCGCTGCCGTCTCTCAAGAGGCAACTGCTTTCATTTCATAAATAAGCTCACTTCCTAACGGCTAATATTGTGTCATAATGCCAATCCTCTCTGGTTCTGACAAATGGAAAATGCGACATTACGTGACCTATTAGGCAGCGTGAAAACAAAGCGAGATATGCGAAGCATGAAAAAATATTTGGAAGAAATGGCGGGCATCTTAGCAGCTGACAGCATGTGATGATGGTGTGGCATTCCCAGTCTGAGCAGGGCCTCCAGTCTGCCAAGAATGCAGAGGCAAAGCTGTTGAGATGATTGATGACACGCCTCCACTGGCCCTCTCTTCCCTGCTGACATGCACTCACAACCCAACACTTTTCACCGCTAATTGGACAACCTTGCAAATTCCTTCCTTGAGACTGTGGTCCACTAAATTAGCCACTGATAACTGCCCAGAATTGGTTCAATTTATGAACGTCCAGAACTGTCGTGCTGGTAAGGTGTCACTCATACTGCAGAAGCTGTTGAACAAACCTGTCAGGCATGCAACTTTCCAGACGAGTTTATTTCTCATTAGTTTTCCATTTTAATGTTTTGATCAAGCTTGCGGGTGACAGTTCATTTAAAGTCTTGCTAGGCAGAACTTTGCTTGAAATGGTGAATTGATGTTTTTGTGCACAATGAGTCCCAAAGGACAAAAATCACAATGCAGCCATAAATGGGACATCACATGATCTACTTTTGTTTCTTTGATTAGTTTGATTAGTTGATTAGTTCGCTGACATTATAATGTTGATCATTATGTCAACTTAAAGGGGACATCGGATGCAAAATTTACTTTTAAATGGTGTTTGCAGCCCCACCCACAACCACTGATGGACTGTCCCGTATTAATATTATTAAATATTATTAAATTAAAATTTCCATCCTCAGCGGGTTGTACGTTGTCCGCCATTTTCCCTGTGTTCAAGCAGCTGTAGCCACAATGTCACATAAGCAATGCAGGTGTTTTGTAGTTGGATGTCAACGTGAACATAAGCGTCATTTCCATTTTCCCCCAACATCAAAGCCACTGAGGACGCAGTGATTTAGCTTTGTTTTTGACTGTAAAGTGCCGCGAATACACCAAAAATGGAAGAGAGGGGCGGGGTGAGCAGTAGCTCATTACATTTAAAGAGACATGCACCGAAATGGGTTGCTGTGAACAGAGCTGTTTTTGACAAGGTAAAAAAGCGTTGTTTTACACAACCATTTAGGAATTTTAATCAAAGTATGTTGCATAAAGACCCTAAAGAATCATACCAATTTGTACAAAATGGGCCTCCGATGTCCAAAATAACTTTCCTGATAATTTACTCAATTCCATGTTATCCAAGATGGAAGATCCAAGATTCATGTCTTTCTTTTTTCAGCTTTCAAAGAAATTAGGTTTTCTGAGGAAAACATTCCAGGATATAGTGGACTTCAATGGTGCTCAACAGACTGAATGTAACTTCAATGCAGCTTCAAAGGGCTCTAAACCTAGCCGAGGAATAAGGGTCTTATCTAGTGAAACGATCAATTATCTTCTAAAATAATGTACAATTTATATACTTTTTAACCTTAAAGGAGAAATCCACTTCCAGAACAAAAATTGACAGATAATGTACTAACCCCTTGTCATCCAAGATGTTCATGTCTTTCTTTCTTTAGCCGTAAAGAAATTATGTTTTTTGAGGAAAACATTTCAGGATTTTTCTCCATATAATGGACTGGTATGGTGCCCCAATTTTAAACTTCCAAAATGCAGTTTAAATACGGCTTCAAACAATCCCAAATGCGGTTGTAAATGATCCCAGCCAAGGAAAAAGGGTCTTATCTAGCGAATCGATTGGCTATTTTCATAAAAATAACACAGTTTATATATTTTTTAATGTCAAACGCTTTTTAGGGTATGCCGAAGAATTCTCATCTCATGTTCTCCCTCAACTTCAAAATTGTCTTATATCACTGTTTTCCCTTTTTGTTTAAGGATGTTTGATCTTCTTTGCATGTTCTCTTTGCAAGGACTGGGTCGGCATTTCTGCAGTGATGTAGGATGATTCTGAAATGATTTTTGAAGTTAAGGGGGAAAATACGATTGAAGTTTTTCGACATACCCTAACTGTTTTGAGCCAGAATACACGAGTTCAAGGAGAGCAAGACAAGATGAGCGTCTGAGATTAAAAAGTATTTTAATTGTATTTTTTTAATGAAAATAACTGATTGTTTTGCTAGATAAGACCCTTCTTCCTCGCCTAGGATCTTTTACAACCACATTTGGGATCGTTTGAAGCCACATTTAAACTGCATTTTGGAAGTTCAAACTCGGGGCACCATACCAGTCCATTATATGGAGAAAAATCCTGAAATGTTTCCCTCAAAAAAACATAATTTCTTTACGACTGAAGAAAGAAAGACATGAACATCTTGGATGACAAGGGGGTGAGTGATGGTGTTCTGGAAGTGGACTTCTCCTTTAAATTCTCATCTTGTCTAGCTCTGCGATGCTCATGCGTGCAGTCCGGTTCAAGACAGTTAGGGTAGGTCGAAAAACTCCCAACTCATTTTTTCCTCCATCTTTAAAATCGTCCTACATTGCTGCAGAAGTGCCGACCCAGTGTTTACAAAGTGAACGTGCAAAGAAGCTCAAGTGCCCATTACAAAGAAGGTAAAACAGCGATGTAGGGCGATTTTGAAGTTGGAGGAGAAAATGAGATGGGAGTTTACGACCAACACTGTCTCAAACCGGAGTGCACAGAGTACGTATGAGCATCGCAGAGCTCATTTGTGACAAGCATTTGTGGTTAAAAAGCATATAAATATAATTTTTTTTAAAGATAATGACTGATCATTTCGTCATTCCTTGGCTGGGATCATGTAGAGCCATTTAAAGCTGCACTGAACCAGCATTTTTAACCTTCAAAATGTTGAGCACCATTGAAGTACACTATATATAATCCTGGAATGTTTTCCTTAAAAAAACTAATTTCTTTACGACTGAAGATGACATGGGGGTGAGTAAATTATAAGGAAATGTTTATTCTGGAAGTGGAGTAATCCTTTATTGTGTGTAATATTCTACAACATTTAGGTTGTACTAAATGAAATTGTCTTGATAACTGAATATTGGGCTGTGGATTTCTAAGAATGGATTTCTAGTGATTAATACATTTACATGTTAAATAAGAACTCAATTCATTTTTTGAATGTAATCAAAAGGTTACTCAAAAAGATTAATGCAAACCAAACAAGCATCACAGATTATGCTATATATTCTGTACATATATCTTCTCAGTTCAGATTTAAAAATAGTTTCTGGAAGACACAGTGTTGTCAACATGATACTGCCCTGTGTTTTTCACAGACACTAACAAAGTAAAACTGCAACCGCCATCCAGCTGGAAATCTGGGTCTGTTATGTAACACAAATGTGGTCAATGGCCATTCAAAAATTTGAAAACTACCAGACTCAGTGTGAAGCCTCGCCAAATGTCTTAGCAGCAGCCTAGCAGCACACAAACTGATATTTAAAATATTTGAATGCGTGACCTTTTAATCTGTCTGAGACATATGAACTCTACAGAAACTCTAAGGGGCTAGACTATACAGTTCTGGGTTTAGTTTTCAGGAAGCAAGCATTTTGATGAAAATGTTTACCTTGAATACACTGCCAGTAGCTTCGAATAAAAGCAATAAAAGCAAAGCCAAATAAACACAATTAATTTTTGGAAAATTACACTGGACTAACAAGCTATATCTGAGAGTTTATGGTTCCAACATATCATTACACAATTTGGTAGCTGAAACAGGAATCTATGTTAAATAAATAATCCTCATAAAAGAGCCCAACCATCCAGAATATTACTTTTTTCCATTCTACAAGGGAAACCGCAATCAACATTGCCTTACATCAAGCAATTTTTGATATCTTTGTTGGCCAACATAGCGATATGTCACATTAAGCTCTCAGAGGGGGAAAGAAAGCCTAAATGCTATTGATCTGCTTCACTGCTTTGTATTCTATTCACTAATAATTACCAATGCAGTCCCTCCAATTACTCGGCTCTACTTAACATTTACAGCCACGTGCAATCCGCACACATTGATTCATTATGCAAATGACAGGGACTAATTTAAGGCTTGCTTACATGACTCCATTTAAAAACCTGCAGCCATGGCAATGCACTGCACAAATGAATTGAGACACAGTTTCCTTTTAATGCTGCACAGAGAATATGAGAAACATTTAAGCCAAATATTAACAAATGTCGACTCCATTGAAGTCAAACGAAACTCAATGCCATATAGCACGGAGCCAATGACAAATAAGTCTTCAATATTAACAGTGCATTTGGTAAGGACTCATGACGGGATTACTGTTAAGGTGAACGGCGCAGGCCCGTGTGCTCTCCAGTTTGAGAGTAGAGTGGGTGTCTAGCACCTGAGGGACAAAGAAGCTTATCTGGTATCTAGTGAGCCTGCTTCATCAAAAGCCATGAAAATCAGTGACAGGTTGAGGAGAAGGGAGGTTAAATCTACTTGAAAGGCACTACTGTTTTTTTTCAGAAGTGCTTCAGGTATAATTGCTTTGAAGATAACCATTATCTGGTGGCAATGATTATTTTTTTCTGCATATTTTATCCTGAGACTCATGACCTCCCCCACAATTGGGAAAGGGGGCTTCTTTAGCAATATTCCATTAAAATATTGCAATTATACTGCCACAGAAATAAACTGGAGAAGAGAAATAAAATATATTCTGTTCTTTACTATCAAACAACATGAAGTGCAATAAACATCAGCCTACATTATATCATGGTTTCCCAAACTGGGGTTCATAAGTTGATGAAACGCTTATAATAAAATAAAATAAACTAGGGCTGTCAAATGATTAATCGCGATTAATCGCATACAAAATAAAAGTTTGAGTTTGCCTAATATATGTGTGTGTATTGTGTGTAATTATTATGTATATATAAATACAAACACATTCATGTATATATTTAAGAAATATTTACAATTATATGTAGTTATTATAATTTTGAAATAATTGATATTATATATAAATAAAAATATTTTGTACATAAATAACATATTTCTCTTAAATATATACATTAATTTGTGTGTATTTATATATACATAATAATTACACACAGTGCACACACATATATTAGGCAAACTCAAACTTTTATTTTGTATGTGATTAATCGCGATTAGTTGTTTGACAGCCCTAAAATAAACAATTACTACAAGACTTTCTGAACTTACATAATCGATAGGCTTTTTATAAGGAAAATCAAAAAGATAAAATTAAAAATTAGGTATAATCACTACACATTGTGAATAATATCATGCAATCAATAAAAAGTAACTTATATTAAATCTAATTACAATTACTTTTTTCTGTAATCCAGACTACATATAAGTTACTACCCAACACTATGTGTGTATATATATATATATATTGAACCACATTCTTTTATATTTTCTGTTTTCTATACATGCAGTTGCTTTAACAAAGAGTAACATTTTGCTTTCATAGCTGGTGAATGTCAGATAATGTTAAGTTCCTGCCTGGCTTTCTACAGCTTTCTGAATCAACTTTAATATCCAGGGCTTTCTCTATATTTAAGAGCAGTGTGTAAAACCACACAGAATTCAGACTCCTCGGTGGCACACTAAATATAAAAGCTGATAATCTCAAACTGTACGTTATTTAAAAAAAAAAAAACATGATAATGTTAACATTATAATGTTAAGATGTACCACTGGCATCATATCTGTAGTACACAGTATGTTGATATATTGCAGCCAAACTGCAAATATTAAACGTGGGCTTACTGGCACAAAGTCAAGAACCATTTACGGGAGATCACAGTATTTGTCATAATTTATGCTCTTCAGCTCAAGAGACCAACAATGCCAAGGATAAAGAGAGATTAGATATACTCTAAGAAGTCATTAACATTTTAAATCCTAAATATTCTCTTCAATACCTACGTGCTTCAATTTATGATCATGTTGTGTTGAAAACAGCACGATTTCACAAATAAAGCAAAATTCAAGAGAAGCTGGTTGTAGATAGATATCAATACCAGTATACACAATGGATACAATCCCTCTGTAATAACTGGATGTACATCAGCAAAGCATCAATGAATTCAACCTCATCCATTAAATATTTTACAGAGCACACCACTATGGTTAAAATGTTGGTGTTCAAGTTAATAATACAACAGAAGAGATAAAACAGAGGAGAAAATCTCACAGTAACATCCTTCCGATTAATCAGCACTGACAGTTAAGAGGTGTGGCCTGAAGAGAAAAGGAGCAGGTTCCCACCCACGTCTCCATGTAACACTGACGCCGGTGAGGGACACGTTTAAAGTGCAGGCACTAAGCATTCACAGACCACCAACTGACATTCTCTGATCATCTGGGACACTCATGACAGCCCTATTCACAGTGCACAATAGCCTCCCATTACAATTTCTTACCCAATTCTGAGATACAATAATGTTGTCACACTGAAAATACTTGGCATAAGTACCTTCACTTCTGAAAATGTAACAACAATATAAAAAACATTCTAGGGTGTATTTTAGTCAAAGCGGGGATAAGGGAAAAAAACTAAGATAACAATCAAGGCTTTCTGGCAAAAAACAGCAAGGTGCAAAACTGATGTCTGAATAGCCTGCTAAACATAACCAATGGTAGAAATTGACTGTCACTTAAAGCCAAGCAAACAATTTTGAGGCAACAAGGAGCGAACAAAGGGTGATGGTCCATCATTTTTTTTTCCCACAAAGCTCTACCTCACTGACATCATAACAGTGGGTGAGTTTTTCAGTAGATAGCTTGACGCAACCAACACAAATAGATAACATAACAACCATTACTTAAGAACTTACATAGCTTTTATACATTTCCCCAGGATTACATAAAACAAAGAGTTATGTAGTAAACTCTAATGATACCTCTTGTAGGTTCTTTTGAGTCGGATCTTTTCAATGAATCGTTTGACCGATTCAATAAACCGGCTTTGGACGATTAGTTCACGAATCGGACTGAATCATTCTGAGTAGTTCTGCAGTCACTGACTCTTTAAACAGTGAAGTGTCTCTGTCTTGTGCGATTTGTAACAAGCTGACACCCGATGAGTCAGCTGACAGTTTTTCATAAATAATATTTTATTTTAAAGCATGCTGAGAGATGTAGCCTAACTGAATTTAATGAATGTAATGTACTGAAACACAAATATCAGGTTCTAAATCACTTAACTATTTTGGCTACAGCATAATGCACTGGAAGACGTGACATTATAATAAACATCTACGTGAATAACAAAACCAGAAAACTGTAGTAACTATAGTATTTACATATTACTTTTAGAGGATGCAACGTGCCGCGCCAGGGTGTTTCGCACTACGTGATGACGCACTTACGTAAAAGAATTGCTAAATGGGTTTTTGAACAGGTTCACTGAAATGAACTGTTCGAAAGAACCGACTCTGGGAAATGAATCGAACTTCCCATTAATAGAGGTTCTGTGCTTAAACATATTTAGAAATGAAAAGGGGGACACGCTACAATTGCAAACAGTCAAGCGTGTATACTAACGCATATAAAAATGTTTCAAATGATTTTGAAAGTTAGATTTCGCGGAAGACGATATATAAACGACGTTTGGATCAATTACTAAGCAGAAAAATGCATAGACTCCCTATGACTGATATTTTTTAAAAAATATTTTATTTAAATTAGAGTATAACATCCAGCAGCAAACGTCAAGAATCGACTTGCGAAACTTAAATAAAATTAAAACTTGGCGTTAGACACTTGCATCAGTTACCGTCAGACACACCCATGAAAAAGCTTTCAATAAACGCGGATGGGTTGGAATTTTGTTAACATGTTTATTACAAACTACTCATAACTTGACGTGACTCAGATCGCCCATTAACCCCGCATATAATCGTGTGCAACTTTATTTTATTTTCACAACGCAAACATTCTTGGGGCTCTTTCGGACGGTGGGAATCATGAATGACTTCATTGTAATTGTGCAAAGTGTTCCGCTTGGCGGGGTTTACAAAAGTCTACCCCCTTCCCCAGCTCCTTATGCAACCCCTCATAGAGATAATCAGGACCCTAGACTTTAAAAATCTATAACCGAGCCAGCTCATCTCCCAAACTCGAGAATATTTCGGAAAAAATCATCACGGTCCCAAAGTGTTCTGGTCTGTGTGGGAATGAGCAGGGTTTGTGACCCAAATAAAAGTGACGGAGCGGCACTGGGGGGATCTGCCGAGCGTTGTTTACAAAACTGCGAGCAGAGCAGTGCGACTGAGGCAGGTGCCAGCCAAGTTTAGTTTGAACACTTCTACAGTGACTTGAGTCTCCTTACCTGAGCAGCGCGGTGTCTCCCTGTCTGCTGACCACGCTCTCGCTGGACGCATAGTCCACAGTTTGTCCAGCGGGCAAACACGATGGTAAAAAGCAGCAAAGACTAAGAATTATAGCGGTGAGCCACTGACCGGAGACGCACGCATCCTGCACTGCAATCATTATGTCCATCACCGCCGAATGGAGCACGATCCGCGCCGTTATCAAAAATAAAAATATAAGTATCTGGATGAAAATATAATAATCCTCCGCGAAAACCCCGAGAAATGGCGTTCCGTGTAGTTTCCCAGATTTGTTTTGATCGGAACCTGACCGCGGGAGGAAGTCGACTCTCCAGTGGCTTGCACACCATCTAGTGAGGAAATGGGAAACGGGAGCAGAGCTAGCAGCAGACAACCCCCCGGCTCTGATCCTGTTGCCATGCGGCCGTTTCCCAGGCAACCTGTTCCCTGTAGCTCGTGATGGAGCAGTTAAGCGGGTGGTTATTCTTGATACGGCAATACTATTTAAATGAGTGAGTTTTGACCACCCGGGCTTTAGCGCCCTGCAAGCTCGAGACGTCCTCCTGCAAACACGCACTTTGTTTTCTATTAGCCTATTGCGTGTGACGTCTCCAAAAACGAGTCGATGAAAAGGGCAAGATGTAAAATGACACAGGTCAGATCTTGTTTGTGTCATCGGTGGCCCATGCAGCCATGCTGCTGTTTGTTTCGAGAAGTTACTGCATGCTGGATGTCTCGTCCATTTTTCCGATTTCATAATTCTCTTAGACCAAGTGCTTTTTGTGTTGTTTATATAATATTGCCAAAGTAAACAAAAATGTCCTTAAAATTAAAGATTTACCATTTACTGATATTACATAACCCCGTTAGAATGCTTAAAGGGACAGTCACCCAAAAAATACAAATTCTGTCATTAATTACTCATGTCCTTCCAAACTTGTAAGACCTTGTTCATCTTCGAAACACAAATTAAGATATTTTTGATGAAATCCGGGAGCTTTCTGACCCTTCGTAGACAGAAACGAAACTACCACACTCAAGGCAAAGAAAGGTAGTAAGGACATCGATAAAATAGTCCATGTGACATTACTGGTTCAACCGTAATGTTTTGAAGCTACAAAAATACTTTTTGTGCACAAAAAGGTCTTTATACAACAATTTGTTGATTTGTTTGTCAGTCTTCGCCGTGCGTTCAGGAAAGTATCACGATGTAGAACTCGCTGTCCCTTGTTTGCAAGCAGAAGAAGATGTATGCTGTACATAAAATAGTCTTTTGTAAACATTCGACAGTGATGATGACTTCCCAGATAGCACACGTACATCTGCAAGATGTCTGTTAAAGGTCACTTGATCTAGAAGGCTTCTGCTGTGTACAAACATCTGACAGACGTCTGTATTATGTCAGCTTTATATACATTCTAAATTATAAACATCTTAAAGACGTCTAAAAGACGTCTATTTGACATCTGATAGGAAACATCCTATAGATGTATTGCAGATGAACAAACAGTCTAAAAAATACTTCTTCCAGATGTAAACGCAGACATCAAATAGACGTCTCTGAGATGTTTGTGTGTTATCAAGATTGTAATTTTTTGCCTGGCCTTACTAATTTGAACCAGAATATACCAACAATGAACTAAGAGAGATAGACTATGTCAGAACGTGGTATTCTCGTGAATGGCAGCAAAGATTTACACAGAAGATAAAGTCATTATTTTCTTTACACAAAAAATATTCTCATAGCTTCATAGCATTATGGTTGAACCAGTGATGTTACACAGTCTATTTTAACAATGCTCTTACTACCTTTCTTGAACCTTGAACGTTGCGTTGTGGTCTATGCAGTGTCAGAAAGCTCTTGGATTTCATCTAAAATATTGGTTGCACTTTATTTTAAAGTACATGTACAAAGTACATGGGTAGGGTTAGGTTTAGGGTTAGTACCTAGTGATTACCTAGTTATTGTAATTACTATAGTAAGTACATGTACAATAAAGTACTACCAAAATATCTTTTTTTTTTTTTTTTTTTTTTTTTTTGCAAAAACAGATAACTGTTCATGTTTTATTGTGTTTTATTGTGTTAGTTAGCTGTATTTTTTTTACTAATCAAATGTTATTTTTACTTAATCAAAATAACCCAACTGCAGTTTGATTAAGATTAATTGGAATGAACAATGAAAAAACATGATTTTTTAAAATTGAAAAGAGTTATCTGTTTTTGCAAATGAACTCTTCATATCTTCATTTGTGATCTGAAGATGAACTAAAGTATTATGGGTTTGGAACAACATGAGGGTGAGTAATAATTGCCAGAATTTCCATTTTTAGGTCAACTATCCACTAGTCATAAAATAAATACGTGCAGTATGGGGGCATAAATATACAGTATATCTGAATTTAAATGACTTTACAATTATGCATATATCTTAAATCTTCTGCTAAAATAGCCCAAACAATATGAAACAATTGACCTTGCAACAACATGCAAAATTGCAGCTTTAGCTGCAGTAGACCTAATATTAATACCGAAGTCCTCCTCATTTTCACAACTACACTCTTAAAAATAAAGGTACTTCACGATGCCATATAAGAACCTTTTTTGTCTAAATGGTTCCACAAAGAACCTTTAACATCTGAAGAACCTTTCTGCTTCACAAAAGGTTCTTTGTGGCGAAAGAAAGTTTTTCAGATTATAAAAAGTAAGAAAGAGACGGTTCTTTAAAGAACCGTGGACCTAATGATTCTTTGTGGAACCAAAAATGGTTCTTCTATGGCATTAATGCGAAGAACCTTTCAAAGCACCTTTATTTTTAAGTCTATTGCCAGTTGCATTTGTATGTAACAAGGGAGCGAGTTTGGTGTTGTGAGAAATCGGGGCCTCTCTCAAAATTGTCTCCAACTCTAGTTATACGTAGTGCACACAAACAACATCTCATAAGAAAACATATATATTTACATGATTTTAAGAAAAAAAAAAAATCATGAAGGTCCAAACCTAACCGTCCACGGGGCATTAACAGATCGTAAGAAAGCTAGAAATAACATCATACGAATTAGCCACCAATTTGCACATAAAATAGACACAAACTGCATGAGAGTGTGTTAAGTGTATTTATATACTTGCTTACTATGCAAAGTGAAAGGGTTTGGCTTTAATTCCCTAATTGATTGTGTTGAAATTCAAAACTGACCAATCAAAATGAAGTATTCCTGCAAGCCATGTAATAAGCAAGCCTTACGCCACATAATGAATTTATGTGATGGATAGACTTACAGTCTTTACATTGGCAGATGCTGTATAAATTTTTTTTTGGAAAAACGTTTCATCATCTGTACAATTAGCATCTTGTTAAGCAATAGTACAATCTATGCACTGTGCTTCTATCCCTCACAGCCTCATTTCCATTCATGTCAAAAATTAAATATGGCGAAGATCTGTTATTAACTGTTATACATATGCCAAATAATGAATTCCTAGTAGGTCTAGGTCATAACTTGTCACCAACAAAAGTATTTTCTGCCTTTTAAATGTTGGTAAGCCAATTTTTGACAGGTCATAAGATTAGACGTCAAAAACTAAAGGTATGGGAAGTATTTTCTGCCTTTTGA
Source organism: Labeo rohita (assembly GCF_022985175.1). Lineage (NCBI taxonomy): Eukaryota > Metazoa > Chordata > Actinopteri > Cypriniformes > Cyprinidae > Labeo > Labeo rohita. The sequence continues at coordinate 23,199,617 of NC_066874.1, read as the reverse complement.
ATGTTGGCAAGCCAGTTTAATTTTGCGATCAATGCTACACACAATTAGATACTTCCATTTTATTATCTGCATTGAGAATTTTTTCCTCTGATGTCCGTGACCCAATCATTACAGACTTGCGGCACACCAGTTGAAAGCCATTGCTCTAGAACAAAGGAAGTGCTTGAAGGAAAAATCATTCACAGCTAAAATAATGGTTGACACATCCCACAATAGCAGCTATAGGCTACACCGAAATCTTTCATTAAAGTAACCTACATTTTTCTTTTTTCCCTTGCTGCTCAAGGCTATAATCGTCAGTGCTTTTCCTCTATAGCCTCTTTAAGACGAAAAGCAGTATGGTTTTAGGAGTCACGGTAGAGTATAGCTAGTATAGTTTAAATGTAAAATGAGGACCAGATCAGCATTTTCAGTAATAAGCTAGGGGAATTTCACACACTCCTCGCAAGTTTTTCCTCTTTATTTGGCTGCATCTGAAACGCTGCACTTTCCACAACAGCGACTACTTGTTTGCTCGCTCACATTCGCCTGTCTTTGATAGTGAGGTCCAGGTTGTTGAAGAATCCACAAGGTGTACAGACGTGCTTTGATAAGGGATATATTGTGCTTGTAGTTTTCATGTGCACGGTGAATGTTTTCATTTTCTCCTCATGATGACCATTCCTTTGATTTCCTTTCCATCATCTCGCTCTGTATTCTGTACTGTTTGTTTCCTTTCAAAAAATCTATTTTCTTTGTTACTTTTCTCTCTGCGGTCTGTGGTACTGCCTTCTTTATTTTAAATAATACACTCGACGTACTGTGCAATTGCGCAACATTCAGTGTTGGTGGCACCAAAGGTTTTAGATGAGGATCTAAGGTACAAGTCTGCGCCTAGACTGGCTTTATACACATTAGTTTTAGTTTTATAGATTGTGCATCCTGCGACTAATGGATTTGTCTAATAAGGAATATATTTACTGTTGACTCACTGACATGGTTGGGCCATTTGTAAAATGGCTCTGATAAAAGCATTTTGAACCTGCTCCTGTTGAGTATTTTTCTTTTAATTGGGAAAGACATGGTTTGGATATAATTGCCTGAATGTCATTAGCGTTAATGGCAACCAAAGTCCCTTCATTCCATTCTGTATCTAAATTGGACTGGCATAGTTGGTCTGTGCTAATCATTTACTCTGCCAAAAGCCAAACACTCATTACTAGGTAATTCTAGCATCATGCCTGATGTTTGAATAGCGCGAGAATACATGCATATTAAACACACTTCTTTTTTTTTTGAAAGTGGCAACTTTATTGAGAATATTGACAATGAGATATTGGTTTAGGGGTTACTGAGAATAATGGAGACAGAAAAAATATAATTCGAAGGTTAAAAGAATCTAAACATAATCATGATGTTTTTCACCTGCTATGACAGACCGGGCCAATTATAATTTTTACACTTTCAATCATAACTCACAGACTTCTGCAAACATGCTTGCCTGAGTAATATTTATATGTACCAAAATAACTAGATTTATAATGAGGATATTACATCATAACATTGCATTAATACAAATAAATTATGAAAATTTAAAAAATAAATTATATCAATCCACTGTACCTTAAATAAGAGCTAGGGCACATGAAGTCAGTTTTATTTTTCCTCAAATTCCATTTCATTTTTTTCCAGATTCCATTCTTTTTGCCGTTTTAATTATTCTAGAATCTGTTTTAATGGCTAAATTAAAGTTTATTAATCAAAAAGCATGTCTAATTAATTGAATTCCTAAAATTTACACTATTTAACAGCAATTTATTAAAAGTTTAACAGAAATTATATTTTATTTTTAACAAATTTTAATAATCAAAATCATATCTAAATAACTGATTTAATAAATAACTAAACTAGTAGTATTATTAGTATTGTATCCGTTGGCTTTCTTCTTTTTTTTCTTCTTCTGCTCTTGGCTCTATAGCAGCCCATAGAACCACTTGCGGGAAAGTTGTGAAATTTGGCACACTAGTAGAGTAGAGGACAGTCTCAACATTAACCATAATAAGTTTGAAGTCTGTAACTCAAACTCTAGCGCCACCACTTGTCCAAATTTTCAATCATTTTATGCTAATAACTTTAAACTTGAACCATAAGGTCTGGAAAGAAAATTCTTTTTCCATTGATTCCTTGGCTCATGCCGAGTCAGTTGGACACCAAAATTTAAAAATTGTAAGGTTTAGTTTTTTCTCTATTTTTAATAGTTCATAAAACCTACTTTTTTGGAACTCGTCCTAGACGGTTTGTCTGATTTTTACCAAAATTGGCTCAGATAATCTTCAGACCATGCTGGCAAAAAGATTCGGAGGAGCATGCCGAGTCAAACCATACCCAATTTTCCCATGTCAGCCATTTAGAATTTTATTGTAAAATGCTATATTTTACGAACACATTAGCGTATTGTTACAAAACTCACAACTGTACCTTCGGCACCATGCCCTAACAGTACTCAAATAGTTTGGCCTTGTGGCCGAAAGTTATAAAGAAATTAAAAAAATGCTAATAACATTTGATTAAATTGGCCTATTGTAATGAAAGTGATCTCAATATATTCCTTGGATCATGCAGAGAACATCGATAACAATTATGCCAAAATTGGCTAAACGTAATGTTCAAAACGTACTTTTTCCCCTGGTGAAAAAAACAGCATATGCTGATTAGGTATGTTTTGATGCTGGTTTATGCTAGTCCTTTGCCGGTTTATGCTGGTTATGTTGCTGGTCAAGGACCAGCATAAACCAACTAAGGACCAGCATAAACCAGCAAAGGACCAACTTAAACCAGCATCAAAACATACCTACCAGCATAGGTATTGCTGGTTTTTTCACCAGGGTCAACCTCCTACCTAGACCGTTGGTCTAATTGTCACCAAATTTGACTTGGATCATCTTCAGACCATGCTGGCAAAAAGTTATGGATTTTGTTTGAAAATACAAAACAGTTTTCAGTTAACGCATCAACGAATTTGCTGGAAAGATGCCAAACTGCATCTGAGCCTGCATCTCTGCAAAGCTTTGACAAATTTACACCAAACTTTGCATGTGCCATTGTCACCTCACACTGACCATGCCACAACAATTTGGTAACAGCGCCACCTGTTGGTCAAGAGTGAAAAACCATTCATTAATCATTAATAATAAAAATATGCTAATAGCTTTTGTTTGCATTAGCATATTGTAATGAAACTGGTCTCAAAACATTCCCTGGGTCATGCCGACAACATACATACTAATTATGCCATAGCTGGTCGAACTTCCTGTCTGTCATTTTGATATATGTTGAAAACCTCTTTTTCAAACTCCTCTACGACCTTTGGTCCGATTTTCACCAAAATCGAGTCAGATCGTCTTCAGACTGTTCTGACATAAAGTTATGGATTTTGTGTTGATAGACAAAACCGTTTTTGTATAGCAATGCAACAAATTTGAGTCATGATGCCAAAATGTCTCTGAGGCTTTATCTTTTCAAAACTTTGACATATTGACACTAAACTTTGTGTGCGTCATTGTCACCTCACACTGAACACACCACATCGATTTGATAACAGTGTCACCTACAAGTGATAACCAATTAAATCATATTACTTGTGGTTCAGTTTTTGATATATTTATGGTAGGAAATCTAAAAAATATCTTCCTGGAACATGATCTTTACTTAATGTTCCAATGATTTTTGACAAAAAAAAAAAAAAAATCTATAATTTCGACCCATGCAATGTATTTTTGACTATTGCTACAAATATACCTGTGCTACTTAAGACTACTTAAGTGTTACTTAAGGGTTTGTGGTCCAGGGTCACATATATGAACAATACGATAAAATAAATTTATAAAGAAATCATACCTCAAAATCAATCAATCCTTTTTCTCAGACTTTACCAAGCAAGTGTCTTTACTCTGGCTTATATTTGATTGAAGAAATTTGGTGTGTCACAATTACCCCCATTACAATTGCTCCCAGTCTTCCCGGTTGAAAGAACGAGTTTAAGGCTTGATCAAAGGAGTCCACTCATCCATGCTAAAGTAACCTAAGACAAAACAATACAGCAAAACCAGTCACTTAATAACTGAAATGACTTTTGAAATTCTCTCAAGCACACAGAACTGAGTCTACCTGCTCATGCATGAAAGCTGTGATTATTATTACTCCCCATCCTCAACACAACTCTGTGAAGATGTGAGGGAAATGGGAGCTTTTCACACTTTTACACAATGCAGCTCCTGAAATAATGGACAAGATAAATGACGCTCAGGATTCTACCACAGTGGCAGGGTCTTTTGTTTTGTGCCGTCTTACCAAAACCTTTATAAGAAAGAAACACATTTAGACTCCATAGTCATTATTTTATACCACAGAGTATTAAACAAGCTTTATGCCAATGATTCAAAGTTAAAAAGAATAAAGTAGTCAGAGGGGAAAGTTGCATCTCTTCATGAACTAGCTACTGAAAAGTAAGCCTGGCTGGAGGCTTATATCACAGAATATTTTTTCCTCACACTTGCATGACATCGGTTACATGCTTGACATGAGCAGTCCAGGAATGATTTGTGCACCCTGCAGTAACTTAACTGGAATGGGCAGAGCAACTAGAAGAGCAGTGCACTCAACAATAAACGTTATGTTATGCAGTCAGACTCAGAGAACATCTGTATACAGTGCAACTATTCAGATATTAATCATCCTTGAATTTGATGGTTAGAATAAAGTTCCCAAAGTGCCGATACAGTGCTTGGAAGCTGGTTTCTTGATTCAGATTTTCTGAGTTCTGTTTTTTTTTTCTTGCAATTTTAATTTAAAAAAGTCAGAATTGCGAGATATGCCTGTGAATTTAGAATTGCAAGATATAAACTTGTAATTGTGAAAATGAAAGTCAGAAATTTGAAATACAAAGTCATAATACCTTTTTTAAATTTTTAGGGGTTCAAGCACATAGCACTGAAACCTTATTGTAATTGTTTAAATGACCAAGGATCAGTAATCTCCACGTAAAACTGATCGTGCAGACCAAACCTTAAGTCGTAGAGACTTGTCCTTGGCTCATGCCGGACAAAACGCATGCCTCAGATTTGATAGTGAGCCTAGTGAAATTTTCGGGTATTTCGGATTTTCTGGAAAAACTACTTTTGTAAAGTAGCCCTAGGTTTTTCGCCCGATCAGAACTAAGCCAATGCAGAAAGATTAAGTGTGAATATCAATAATTATCAAAAAAAAAGTTAAACTTTTGAGTCACGGTTTCAAAGGAGCGCCAAAATGTTTGAAAGGGGCAGGGCCACTTTTAGTAAAATGCCTATAACTCTTGAACGGAATGAGATATCTTCACCAAACTCAGAACACTTATGTAAGAGCTCAATCTGAGGTTACAGGACAAGAATCACAAAGCTTGGCCACTTGGTGAATCTATAAGAGAGAAAAACATAAAAATGGCTGTAACTGCACCACCAATGGCTGAGCACGGTCTTGGTCCAAAGTGCCATAAGTGTCTATAAGGACATTTGTGTATCTCAAAAAAAAACATAGCCGCCATTGGCCGATGAAGTTTGAGGACCTATTAGACAAGGTTAACGGAGGCTGATTGGAACGAAACACGGTGGGCCCATTTGGCTCACAGCCCCAAAGGTCTATGAGAAATTTGGAAGAAATCAGCCACTGGGGGGGCGATATCGGTTTTTCACACATACACGCAATATTCATGTCATATGATAGAACTCCTCACAACGCAAGCAAAGTTTTAAGGAGATCACACCACAGCTAGCACAAACAGTCATAACGTTATTTATAAGGTAAATTAACTGGATTTGCCAAAAATGCTTTTTTAAATCATTGATTTATGTGGTAACACATACATGATTTTACATTTTTTGTGGCAGAAACAAATGATGACGATAATATTAGTAAAAAAGTTAAGTTTATTTAATGAAAACTGATGGGATTTTATTATTATTTTATTATAATTTTAACAAAACATTTCATTATTTTTGAGGTGGAAATCAAGGCCAGCTAGCTTTGAAGTATTTGATTTATATCTTCAATTAATCTCAAGATCCAAGAATGACCTTTAAGATGTATCAAACAGTGACAAATGGGGTCATTAGAGATAACCTTCTCTTAAACATTGCATGTTGACTGGTTGATGTGGTTGGAGAAATACATTTCAGAAATTATTCATTGTATATGCTGCTTGGCAAATCAAAACAGTCATAATCACATTGACTGAAACTGTAAAATTCCAAGTCTTGAAAGATCGAAGTTATGAAGTCAAATTGTATTAGTTTCAGAGACTTAGAAGGATTCTGCCCTGTGTAAATAATGCAGTACATTCATGAAATGATTTTTAGTGTTTATACAGCTGAGATAAACAAGAATGGTATTACTATTTTTGATTATCAAGGTGGCATTTTGATGACATTTTCACTTTTGATTAGTAGCTGGAGTCACGGCAAGCACGATGTAATTAATGCATAATGAGAGTAGTTTAAAGATGTATTCAGAACGTTAATATGTTCATCAGAAGGTTTCATTTCTGTAAACAGAGATGGTCTATTGAAGAAAGATGATCATAGGATGAATTTAGTTATGCATGCAAAAGATCCACCACACTGACAGTTATTGTTCTGCCAAAATGAAAAAGAAAATTTTATCCTGCGTTATGCTCAACTGGCATCATCAAAGAGAGTGACAGTGGATGCCAACAGGATATTGCCCACCAGTACAAACACAGTTGGTCACAGTTGGAGTCCTTGCAGTTCTTTGATTTTAACATAAAAAACTTTCAAAATACACTAGAACATTGTGTCTTCAAAGTATAAACTTGGAAGATGTTTGTGTAAGTAAAAGTTAAAAAAGAGATTTTTTTTCTATTATTCATAAGTATTTAATTTATTTCTATTTTTTGATGAACTGTTTTTAGCGCAACTTTTTTGAATACAATAAAAGCTACAATATGTGTGTGAAAAATACTGAAAACCACACTGTCAGTTCCCTTTTCTAAATTACAACACATGCCCAGGGGAATTTTTCCAATGAAAATAGACAGTGTTTCACTGAAAGAACCACTTCAAGAGTCTGACCTTCATATGCCAGACTGGAAGTTAATTTTACATCTCATTTAAAGCCAGTGATCAGAGAGACTGAGTTTCCCCTGCAGATAGTGCTGCGGAAGACTGGGATTTTCAAAGCAGGTTTTAATCTGCCTGACCCTCTCACATGGAAAGGTAGACTACCCACAGTGCACTTAGACCTAGAGCAGCTTTATCAGAGCTCAACGTAAATGCAATTTAGATCCATTGCCTTGAGCTGAAAGTCCATAGTAATACAATACTGAAACAATGACTATAAGGTCTTGGTGCAGCAAATTAGACTTTCTTTATGCTTATGTTACAATGCAGTCTTTTTTTTTTCCTTTTTTAAAATTATTATTAGTCCAAATTCTGTTGCATCATATACATTCATTTTACTCAGTTTTACTAAACAGTACTGGACTGCCCTCCAAAAGTTTGGAAATGTCGTAGAAAAGTGGGGTTTTGGACAATATTGGCATGAATCCTTTTTAATTTGTGATAATTTTGCACTGATAGGCGACAACACATGTATATTTGACATGTATGTATTGCCATTATTATGTAATCAAAATTAAAATTATTATTGCTGGTCTTCAATGATAAAGTCAAGTTACTTTAATGTATTTGCACCAAAAAATTATGAGGATTTATGCTTGTCCAAAATATCGTCCAAAACCACACTTTGCCAGGGGTGTTTCTAAACTTTTGGAGGGCAGTATATATATATACATATATATATTTGTTTGTGTATATGTATATGGATTCTCTATGCTTGACAAGTTGAAAGGGAAGAGTGTATTCACAACCCTGGTGAAAAAACTAGCATATGCTAGTAGGTATATTTTGATGCTGGGATGCTGGTTAGGTAGGTTTTGATGCTGGTTTAAGCTGGTCCTTTGCTGGTTTATAAATCGTGAAATTTGTGTCAATACCCAGCCCTAGCAATTCCATTGACAAAATATAATGCGGACACACTAATCATTTCAATCTACGTGATCAGGAATTTCGCATGAGGGTGCAAAGTTTCTCAACACAGGTTCAAGTTGGTCACTCGGATTCAATGTTGACCAACATAAAACTTAGTTTGAAAGTATTCTGTAAGAGCTGTACTTCGTACATCACTACACTAGTGATAATAGACAATTAACCTTTTTTGCCAGTGAAAATTTACGAAATTTCTCTGTGACTGCACACTTTGAATGAATTTTCACCTTCTAAACTAAAAACTTTGTCTGTCTGTGCATAGGGAGGACGAAGCTATTTAAAGAGGCCATGTCACACGTTTTGCAAAGATCAATATATTCATATGAATGTGGTGACCTTCTCACATTCAAAGACAAGAAGGACTGCCCTCCGGCAGTCTTTTCGAATACTCTCAAAGATCTTTTGTGTGGCCTGATCATTTCAGAATACCTAATTCAGATCGATAGGCCTCATTGGTCTAACGAAAAAAAAATGAAGTAGCTCTCTGCGCAAGACCATATCTCTGATTAGTAGTTTGCTTTCCTCCGTACACAGAGATACCCAGCGTCGAAGGCAAAGCTCACACTGCAAGCATTTTTAGCGGTAGCTGTCAAGGGGCTCATTAAAACAGGAAATAAAATACATCTGAGAGCTGTGAGTAGTTCAGGAAATGACCAGCAATATCTAGCCTCTTCCCTTCTCGCTCCTGTGGCTGGCAAATAAACCTTAGGAGAAGGCAGGAAGCGACTTATTCAGTCTGGAATTGGCTAGATTGTGATATTCAGCAGAAGATAATGAGAAGTGATGGGGCAAGGCAGACAGGCCAGATAAAAGGCCTCCAGGCATTCTGAATGCCGTTTAAAGGTGGGCACATTGACGATTCGCACCTCACGTTCAGGAGAACTCTTTATCCACACATGTTGTTTTTGTCCGCTTCACCTGCCACATAAGCATGAGCTTTTATTTGTAGTGCCTGACAATTTCGCCGAGCCACCGTGGAGCAAAAGCAATGGAGGTGAACATGTTTGTGTGAGGAGAAATGCTATTCAATTCCAGTGGGGTCCCTGCGGTAAGGGCCCAATATCTGCAGACACACAAGCAGAGCATAAGTAAACAGCCATATAGTGCTATAGTTGAAGAGCCGGTTGGAGTCCATTTCATCTTCGCTGAGCCCGTTCAGGAGATGCACTGAGGTTTACTTGCCAATTTAAATGGATGCTGGTGTTTCCATGTGGTAAATTCAGTTTACCACCTGAATTGATTTCCTCACTTTGGCTTCATTTAAATGCAGCTGATGCATTTCAACCAGGTATTCTCTTTCCTCTGCAGAGGGACCTCGGCGTCTTCCAAGATTCAAAGATACTTGTGGATGACAAAGACAGTTATGTGCCCTCTGGGACGCTCTTTGAATGGAGGTTTGAATGTTTCACATTCAACATGCTTTCTGTGATCATACCCTGCTCGTGTGAAAACAAGCGGCAGGGATATGGCTTGATTTGCTACTTTTATTATTCTCCGGCTATAGTACTAATTCTTTTTTCAAAATGCGAATCGCAGCTTGCATTATAATTAGGCCTGATTTTTTTGTCGCCTTCTACCAGGCACGCAATTCATAGCCAACTCTCGACTGACGTGACTGCGCTTGCATCGTTTTCAGAGTACCATCTGATGTCTCCTCTGCGAATTAGTGTTATTTTTCTCAGCCGCATTCACAGGTTCACGGATAACGTGACAACAAAGGTGCCGTGTTAACCTGGGCCATTATGCATTCAAGACAACAAATTTACCAGTGTCCTATTATGACAGAATCAGGATCAAATCGTTAATCTTTTCAAGCTGCTCACTGCCTTCTCCAATAACGGCGTCCATTTTTTTCAAATCCATTTATGCCAAAACCCACATCACCTTCGCTTAGAGCTCCTTTTAATATATCGCATATAATGACCGCAGGGAATAACAAAGAACTGCTAAATTACCTATTCTGTTATCATAAAGTTATAACTTAAACCTCTCAGCCAGGTGATTACTGCTGGGGCTCGGGCCGACTTACTTCTCTGAATACTGATGATATTCTACGATTTTCAAAATATGATAAATATTTAAAACCATCATCTTGAAGATCATGAATATTAAACCGCTAGATGTTGTATACTTGCATCTCAATACATAGATTGTGATTCTATTATACGGGACATTTATTAAACAAAGTACTGTAATCCCAAGAGATTGCGGCTTGCCAGTCAATGATAGCACGCTTCTACGAACTGTTAAAAGGAAGAGAGGAAGGCAGTGAAATGTAAAATTCATTATTCTACTGATTTAAGTTAAAATGATGTGGAAAAACATTTGGCTCCTGGTGTAGGTACGTAGAAAGGAAAGGGGTCTCCTTTCAGTTTGATCATCCATGTGTGCAAATGTTCCTATTTCTGTTCCAAATGATCAAAAGTTCTCATTCAAAGCACACAGAGGTCCATCAATCATGTACATACTAAAAAAAAAAGTAGCACAGAGGATTCACAAGGGCAAACGGCAAATAGTTTTATTCACATTGAATTATTGAACTCTTTATTAATTTTCATGGAGACTTCCAAATGAGCGTTATATTTTAACTTGAGATAAATAGAGATACTGCTGTAAAATCTTTTTTAGGAAAGGCCGCTTGTAGCACATCATCGGATATTCGAATATGAGCTGTACATCTTTTGCCGTTATGACTTTCATTTTGCAAATCAGACTTGTATTCCATATATATCCGCTTAGAGAACAACTTTCCAGCCCTGAAATAGATATTTTTGGCTGGCTGAGGTTATGATCAACACCCTCATTTCCCCCTTCTACTTCATCAAAGCAATGACCTGGAAATATGTCACCTTGTAGTGTCACCACATTCAGTCATCTTTGGAGGCCACCTGCAGTTCGAATGTCTCATTTTCAGATTCTGCAGATTTGTAACACGGTGTCCCCACAAGTTTCCTTCTAAATGACATTCGGCAAATACTTGAAAATTACTTGTGGCGTTTCATATGCGCTTGTATAAAGCAAATTCACACCACATCTTTACAGGGCTCACTGGTACAGTTCAGGGAAGTTAGCAGAAAATAAATGTGCACCCATTTATCATTTGTCAGACCGCCATCTCCTGATCTCATCCCTTCTGTGAAAAGTGTGCAGAAGGTGAAATTAAATTGACGACAGACGGAATCCAGCCATGAGACATGATAATGCTCTCTATTATGAAAAAATAACCTTTGTGCTATGCTGAAAATCAGCACCTAATTTGGTGGTTTTTGGTCTAAAATCACCAGCCTTTTAAAAATTGCTGTCATTATGCTATTGTCATAAATCTTAGATTCAGTCTTTTTGTCAACTTGATTTCGTTCAATTAGCACAGGTGTTGATTTATTGGAACTCAATTTTTGATCAGAAAAAAATAAACATTATTTCTGGATCATTTTAGCAATGTTCACTCAAAAAGGCTATGAAATACAAAGCCAATGCTAACTGAAAGAAAGAAGTTGATAAAAAGACTGAATCCAATATTTAGTAATAATATAGTGTAACAAGACATTTCTAAGCAATATTTTGTTGGCCGGTCATTTTTGACAGGGAACTATGAAAGCGCATTTCCGCCACTGAATAAAAAATTTAAAAAGGTAATTGTGACTTCTTCTCTGACTTTTTCTCTCGTAATTGCGAGTTTACATGTTTTTCTAAGAACTGCATGATACAAACTGACAATTCTGACTTTTTTCTCAGAATTACATGATATAAAATATTAAAAATATATTAACTCACAATTCTGATTATAAGTTAATATCTCAGAATTGTGACTTTTTCTCAGAATACATGCAATTGCGGGTTAAGTCAGAATTTTGAGATATAAACTTTAGAACTCGCAACTGCAAGTTTATATCTCACAATTCTGAGAAAAATGTCAGAATTGGAGTTGCAATTCTGACTTTATAACTCGCAGTTGTAAGTTTGTCACGCAATTCTGAGAAAAAGTCGGAAATATGACTATATCTTGCAATTCTGACTTTATAACTCGCAATTGTGAGTTTGACATGCAATTCTGAGAAAAAGTTGGAACTGTGAATTTATATTTTGCATTTCTGAGTTTATAATTCGTAATTGTGAGTTTATATCATGCAATTCTGAGGCAAAAAGTCAGAATTGTGAGATAAAAAGTCACAGTAACATTTTTTTTATTCAGTGGCAGAAACAGGCTTCCGTAGGGAACACCACAAGCTAAGAAAAAAAGCCAAAAAAAAAAAAAAAAGAACAAAATTTGTTTAGTCCATTTGTTAGTTTATGTCATGCAATTCTGAAAAGTCTGAATTGTGACTATATCTTGAAATCCTGACTTTATAACTCGCAATTGCAAGTTTATATCACGTAATTCTGAGAAAAAAATTCAGAATTGCGAGATATTGCAGATATGCGGGATATAAAAAATGGTCAGAACTGTCACTTTATATCTTGCAATTCTGACTTTATAACTCGCAATTGTGAGTTTATATCACACAATTCTGACTTTATATATTGCAATTACGAGTTTATATCATGCATTTCGGAGAAAAAGTTGGAATTGTGATATTTATCTTGCAATTCTGACTTTAACTCACAATTGTGAGTTTATATCACAATTCTGACTTTATATATCGCAATTACGAGTTTATGTCATGCAATTCTGACTATAGAACTCACAATTGTGAGTTTATATCATGCAATTCTGAGAAAGTCAGAATTGTGACTATATCTTGAAATTCTGACTTTATAACTCACAATTGCACGTTTATATCACGTAATTCTGAGAAAAAAAGTCAGAATTGTGGGATTTTGCAGATATGCAGGATATAAAAAAATGTCAGAATTGTGACTATATATCTTGCAATTCTGACTTTAGAACTCGCAATTGTGAGTTTATGTCATGCAATTCTGAGAAAGTTGGAATTGTGACTATATCATGCAATTTTGACTTTATAACTTCCAATTGCGAGTTTATATCACACAATTTTGACTTTACATATTGCAATTACGAGTTTATATCATGCAATTCTGACTTTAGAACTCACAATTTTGAGTTTATATCATGCAATTCTGAGGAAAAAAGTCAGAGATAAAAACAGTAACTCAGTAAGTCACAGTAACTTTTTTTTTATTTATGTTTTTTTAATTCAGTGGCTGAAACATGCTACCATAGGGAACACCACAAGCTGAGAAAAAATATTCCCAGAAAGAACAAAATTTGTGATAATATGAACTAGCATTTTCATGAAAAAGAAAATCCTCTCTGTGCCAAAATGATTAAACATTAAATAAAAGTATTAGATACAGAAATAAATAAATACAAACAACGGATGCAACAGTAAAGCCTACGGTACAGAAATGATTGATCTTGCAGCCAGAAGACAACCTCCCCACATCCTTGACACTCTACTCTCCCCGAAATTAAGGCACATCAGAAACGAGGCACCTTTTGATATTCCTACTGTTGAGGGAGTGAGCTGTGCTGAACAGATGGAGAGAGCAGCAGGGGTCTGGGTGGACCCACATTCCTATAGAGATTCCCCTGGACAGACAGTGGAAAGTGACTGTGGTAATTAATCCATCTTCCTCGTTTCTTTCTCTCTCTCTTTCATCCCCTATAACAGGACGGGGTCACGGTAGGGCAGCAGTGTTTTTCTGCTATTTTAAATCTGCCTTTTTCAGCCGGAGAGAAGTGGCAGACTTTGGTTTAATTGGAGGCTGGTGTGATACTCTTCCCTTATGTTATAAAAATACAGGTTTTATTGTGGCCTTCAGTTTAAGAATATAAAGAATATAGGTAGATAGATAGATAGATAGATAGATATATAGGTAGATAGATAGATAGATAGATAGATGAGGTGATAGTTCTTCTGACCTCCATCACGTAAGCAGAATATGTATGTAATCCTTCACCTTTCATTCACTGACCCAGTTTTCTATACTGTGCTCATTTATAATGGACAGCCATTCATGTCAATTCTTGGCCTTAGGGCACAGCAAGACAGGAATAAGGACAGTTTGTGATATGTTTTAGAAGGCAGAGTTTATACTGAATTATATTTTAATAAATTTTAAAACCCAAAAATATTTTTTGATGTTGGCTGCTTGGAACCATGGGATATATGGCCTATTTCCTCTTTAGGATTGTATTTGAAATGTAATAAAGAGTCATTTTAAGACTGTATATCTTTCATTACAGAACAGTTACTGACTGTGGTTTTCTGAATGTAAATGTGGTTGGGGTAAAAATATGAGCTAACTGGCAATATGTCAGTAAAATGTAAGCTATGTAGCATCTTGTTTATTGAACTGTAAAAAATCCAAATTTTAATGGTAAGACCTACAGTAAAAAATTAATTAATTGGTCAGCAGTAATCTTAATCTATATAATGAAAAACGATAATAGGTCCAAAAAGACATTTTATGTAATTTAACAGCAAAAATACTATTAAATGTACAGTTTCTGATAGTGAAGAACAAATCGTCTTATAATTTACAATAAAAAAAAACAGTAAATTGACACTATGCACCTATATATCTATCTATATAGGAAAAGCTATTTTTTTTCTGGATTTTTTAGTATATTATAAAGATTTATTAACATTATTTCTGTTAATTAAATATAGATGTTTCTACTAACTTTAATTTAAATTAGGGCTGTTACTAACAATTATTTTGGTAATCGAGTATCTGTTGATTATTCTGATGATTAATCGAGTAATGGGATAATTATAAATTATTTTTTTGTAGTAAAAATAAAAGTGAACCATTGCCTTTGAAATGACTTAAAATACATATATAATAGCAATGAGGCAATAATAATTAGTTCAAATAAAGTATCAAAGAAAGTAATCATATGGTTTTGTTGAAAAAAAAAAAACTTAGAATACATAATGTATTATAAACAATAGAACTAATGCACATTATGCATTTTATCAAATGCCTGCAGAGGGCGCTTGCACTTTTCTGCTCAATCTAATCCGTGTTTAATATTGACTCAACATCATTTAATTCAAATGTTCATTTAATCTTTAATAACTGGTCATTTCTTTATGATAGAAACACTACAGCCCCTGAATATGTGACTATCAAAACGTGTAAACTCAGAGTGATGGTTTTAGCTTTTATTTTGAAACCAGGTCCATGATTTTCCCTCGGAATTGGGCTACTTTAACACTGTTGCTGCGGGTTGTTTTTTATGTCCGGGGTTGAAGCAACCCCAATAACGTCATATTTAGTCCCAGAAATAAGAATTTAGCTGGGGAACCCCAACAAAACAACGTATATTATACCTCCTGGAATGCAATGTTTAACGGGGGATTCCCCTCAAAATGAGATTGTGCTAGTTTTGAGTAGCAACAGTTAGCATATTGAGAAAGCTACTGCTGTATTCTCCTGTGTTTGTGTAGGTTTATAAATTACAAAATTACAATTCCTTACAAATCTGATGAAATAGCGCACGTTGTGTTCCCAGATGAACCATATAATAAACCCTAACTGGCAACAACATGCAGAGATGGAGTTTGAGATGCTCCACACATGTAAATGATAACAGTTTGTAGAGAAGCATTTACTGGGAAGGGATGCACATATAAGCGCATATATTTAACCTGCATGCATGTATTTATTTAATGAAATCGTAGCGTTTGTAAATTCTAAATAGCATTATGCTTTATTATGATTTTGAAATTGGTTTAATATGTGGAATGTGCCACTTCCGGTATTTACTCTACACACTCGGCTATAGAGGATAAAATCGAATTCTCAAATAGAGTGGAGGAGTAGTTGCAGTACTAATTTCAATTTGTAAAACTTGAAATGTTGCTACCAGATTTTTTATGGTTAAACTCTGGCAACCTGCTGACATTTTTTATTGCACCCACGTGCTATAGTGATTAGTTTTAATAATGATATGCATAAAATGTCTGCTAAATATAAATACGCAATAGCCTATAACTGAAAGTAGTCCTTGTAACTGATAGTGACTTATTTTCATTCCCAGAAAACACCTGCCTCTTCCTCTCCCTTCGTAGCTCTTGAAAACAGAAAGTATAAAATGAACTGTGAAACATGGCTTCAGAAAGAGATAGAGTGATTCTGAGGGTTTGTCTCTGAGGAACTCTGGAATGATTTATAAATTGGAATCAAATTGGTTTAAACTGGAATTTCGCTTTTTTCCTGGGTGCGGTTTCTTTCCCGTACTGCAGGTTTAATTACTGATGGCACACAGTCTCTTAATACAAAATAATATTAGAAATGAATTCATTACAGGTCAGGAAGATCCGACAGTCACCAGTAATACAGAAAGACACATTTTACCCAGTTCAATCGTTTTTGTCAGGACTCATTCCGCTCTTGAGTGAAGAGCAGGTCTGGGAAGATGACTACTTTGATTTTTGTCTCATTTCAGCTTTCATTGTTTCCCACAGGGCAAGAGATGAAGGCTTTTCCCAAAAGACTGCTGCTGTAGACTCAGTTATTTTTCTGGAGGAGGCCCTTGAACACAGGACTGACCTAAGCATTGAGTTTTGAGCTTGACTGCATTGATGTAATGGGGTAAAGCTTCTTTGTCAGTTGTTATAGAGAGTTGTAATGCCTTTTCCTTTGTGAGTCACAGGAAAAAACACCCAGGCAAATGAGCCGGAGGGTTCCTTGGATGTGCCGGCCGCATATTTAGTTTTCTCAGCCGAATCTCACCTGCTGTGAACAACACATTTTATATTCCGCTGACCAAAATGAGGTCCACGTAGTGAGAATGATAACAGGCACAGTTAGGAAATCTAAGTGTATCTGTTGGTTGCCTTCCTATGTAGAAAACTGGTCAGCCTATAACTTACAGCAATAATAACATTTACTTTAAGTAGTGCCATGTTTAATTTTTGACCGATGAAAACGAAGCTGTGAGGGACAGAAATACCATGTGGTCAATGAATTGTACTGTTGAACAACAACATACCGATTGCCCAATTGCTGAATGTACTACTGAATACATTGTTCTGCTAATTTATGCTGTCTAAACCACAGACAAAAACGTGTGGAAGCTGCTAAATTATATAGAGAAGGACCTAGTAAGGAGGAAAGAGCACAATATTTTGACAAACTAAATTTAATAGGGGGTAAAGATACGTACGAGCAGTATTAATTAAGATATTAGCCGAATATTTCACCTACCTGACTGGAAATGATAAGAACAAACATGAATGTTGTCAAGATTCTTGCCTTGGAAATCCTAGTTCAGTTTGGCCAACCACAAACGCCTTTTGTTCCTCAGACAGTCTTTTGGATTCTTTTCCTTGGTTTGGCAGTCTATAGTACTCCAAATGATTTTCTCGGTCTGACCGATTAGTAGAGCCCAAAACATGACAATAATTGATCATTTTCAGCAGCGATACGTTCGAGTTCCGTTTGGTTCAATGGCATTGTTTACGTTCTGTGTCGCCGATATGGTGATATTTATTCTATACAAAACACACCTGTTCAACATAGGCAAAGTAAGTGCAAATTCAAAAATAGTACTTATAGTACCTGCAATGTTGGATGCACCATCTGTATATTTATGGCATTGCTGTCAAAGAGGAATTAGCTAGTGACGTGGATTTACTTGTAGAGTTAATGAGTTATCATGAGCAGTGTTGGACATGTCACTTTTAAAAAGTAATTAGTTATAGTTAGTAACTTCTCACAAATAGTAACTGAGTTACATCATTATAAAAGTAACTAATTACCAGGGAAAGTAAATTGTATTGTGTAAAAATTAAATTATGTCAAATAACTTGGATGCCCCCAATATTAAATATGTTAAATGAATGAAATTTAAATGAAATTAATGATTTTTTTAGTTTACTCATGAGAAATCTTAGTACAATATAATAATATATCTTAATATCTAATATACTATTTGACATATTATATAATATATAATATTATGTAGTTTATATATTATATAATATATTGTACTATTTTATATAGTAGCTATTTTTTCACTAGCTTGCTTTTTCTTTTTCTATTCTATTTGCTTTCTTTTTATTTATTACATAATTTAAAAAAAAAACCTTTTGCTCTTTTGTTGATTTTGATTGCTTCCATTGTCCTCTTTTGTAAGTTTGTTTGGATAAAAGCATTTGCTAAATGTCCTAATGTACTGTAATGTAAATGTGTATATATATCTGACACTTAGCATCAGTCAGTCAAGCATTATAATATGACATTACGATAATTTAGCATTAAACTGTAGTAATTAACGGAATTAGAATAACCATGTATGAATGCATATTTGTCATGTTGACTGAACTCAGGACTGGTGGTGGTGCTTAAGATATTGTTTGTAATTTAGTGTTTCTATCAAAAAGAGAAAAAACTACAAATAATACTGATAAGATAACAAAACTACTACGAATTCTTCTACTAATAACAATATAAAGCGCACTATGGATTAATGAGCTTTTGGATTCATGAATATTAATCACGTTGTCTGCGTTCGCTCGAATTGATTTGTTGAAATCAAAATGGGGACGATAATATGTGAGCGCTAACCAATGAGATTGCCGTTTGCACATTAGAAACAGCAGTTCTTAAAAGCTGGGGATTCCAAAGGAATTCTGTTATTTGACAGGGAAATACAGCTAAGAATATCGTTTACATGTAGCGTGTCAATTCTGCATGCGTGTGTGTGAGACAAAGCGATGGCTAGTCGTGTGCCTTTACAGTTTACCGTTCGTCAAATACAGGTACGCTGTGCATCCATTCAGATAAACTGAAAAATAAAATTATAATATTATAATAAATTATAGTAACTGTACATTTTATTGTCAGTAACGGTAACGGCGTTGTAACAGGAAACAGTAATTTGTTTGATTACTCGTTACTGAAAAAAATAATTAGTAACAATGTTATTCTCATGATCATGAGCAATGTAATGTTTAAAGCAGATGTCATAACAAATGTCAGTAGACTGGAAAGATATTTAAAATGAGCATTTCATTCATAAATTCACAAGATCTTATCTTTTCATAAGAGCACAGTGCTGAAATGGGGCGTGGCTACATACAGTCTGATTTAGTTTCAGTATGATTTCGTTAGAGTTAGTTGTTGAATAATAGCGTGTTATTGTATCATTACTTAGCAGTTTGCGTCGGCCCCTAATTGTCATTTAAACTTTGACTCCTTTTATTGCACTGAACCTTGATGAACTGTGATGTTACCATGGCAACAACACTTGGCAAGTTTAAGGATCACCCGGCTTCCCCTTGCAGGAACAAAACAGCAGCCGTGATTTCATGCGCGGAATTACTCCCCTGATACTTACTGAAGTAACTCCTATAAAACGCTCCCACCAAATGCAATCAAAAAGAAAGAAATACGGGGCCTTTGGAAGCGTCAAAAATGTGATTTGAACACTCCTTTTTCTTCCTGGGAGAGTTCGTTTCCTCCTTTGATATTCCTGTCCTTATTTGCCATAAAGAACATATTAAATTGGAATTTAATGATGAAATACTCTGTCACTGATCTAGTGGGGCTTCAGTAGCATGGCAATGGACAGTTACGGAACATGCTCAAAGAAATCTATTATGACAGCATCATTTCGCATCATTATATCATCTCCGTAAACAGAGAGTCAATTGAAGTTGAACATCGAGGGTGCTTTTTAGGTCATCGTTTGTATATTCATTAATGTCATTTTGTGTCCTAGAACAAAGCTATTCATAGTTTCACAGCTGTATATCACTTTCTAGACTTCACATCGAGGATCAAGTGATGCAACCCCATTGTCAGACTGCTAGAAAAGAGGAAATGTCACTGATCATATATGGCTCTGTATTGAATTATTCAGCAGTGTAAAAATAGAATGTGTGAAACCTTCAATTCTGGGTGGAACTGAAAACTATCTCAAACAAAGACCTGATGACATACTGCCCCCTGAAGGATTGCCACGGCAATGCAGATTCTTTTATCATGGATTATTTTCTAATTAGGTCAGAATGCTATAATGTACAGTACAGTATTTTTTCCACCAGCGGTATCGATTTGTTATTAGAAAGGAAAATTAAACATTACGTTTCTTTTTCCACCGTGGACTTCAGTGTAACTGGAGGACACAAAAAACAGATTATATATATATATATATATATATATATAAAAACTATCTAATTAAAAAACAAATGATCTCTCTTGTGCTGGCTAAAATTTATGACTGTGGTAATATTTTATAATAAACTTCCAAAACGTTATTAATCACATACAAAATAAAAGTTTGAGTTTGCCTAATATATGTGTGTGTACTGTGTGTAATTATTATGTATGTATATATAAATACAAACACATTCAGGAGAAATATGCTATTTATGTACAAAATACTTTTATTTACATATAATGTAAATTCTATAAAAATTACAATAAATACATAAATTGTAAATATTTCCTAAATATATACCTGAATGTGTTTATATTTATATATACATAATAATTACACACAGTACACACACATATATTAGGCAAACTCAAACTTTTATTTAGTATGCGATTAATTGTGATTAATTGATTGACAGCCCTACACTGTAAAAAACAATTTGTTGAATCAACTTAAAATCCTGGCTGCCTTAAAATTTTAAGTTCAGTCAACTCAGAAAAGTTTATTCAACTTGAAATGTTAAATTATACTAAGTGACAACTTAGATATTTGAGTTGAATCAACTTAAATTTTTGAGGCAGCAAACACAAATATCTAAGTTGTTACTTAGTACAACTTAACATTTCAAGTTGACTAAACTTATTTTAGTTGACTGCACTTAAAATTTTAAGGCAGCAGGGTAACAAATTATTTTAAGCTGACTCAACAAATTGTGTTTTTTATTTTTTACAGTGTAATAGAATCACACAATAATATAAAATAATGCTTAAAAGGACAAATAATCTCAGTAAATACAAAAGCCATTGAGCATAAAAGCATTTTTGTAGCCATTATCTTAACTGCACTGGCTAAAAATAAAGAGCATTTTGGTCATAAAAAAAGTATTACTTAAAACAAATCATATTTAATTCAATGTACTATTTCTTTGACATTTTTTGGTGAAATTTACTAGATTTAAATTTACTGTAGTGTTTCTGCATAGTTTTTTTCAGTGTGCTTTATAACAAACTTCCATAATAACATTCCATAGAAACATAACATAATACCTACAATTTCAAATTATTGTAATAATTACAAAAGATTTTCATATATCTACATTTTTTAAATTTGGGAAAATGGACATTTAAAAAAAAAAAAAAAAACTGCCTTGCTGTTGTATTCGTTATTCCTGGATAAAAATGATAAAAATGCTCTGATTTCTAATAACACTATAAGGTAAGTGATTATACATTTGATTTTTGTAAACTGACTTGCAAAAACAAACCTATTTTGAAAAATATTCACTGGAGTGAAAAGTGTGACAACTAGCCCCGGTATCCACTACAATAATGTCTTAGAAAGTAGGCCTTCCATCAGATATCTTATTGAACATCTAATAGCACATGTAAAGAGTGCCATCTTAAGGCACAACAAAGCAAAGAACAGCAGTTTTACCCTGCAGCTGATGATTAAACTAGTAGATATTCCAAATGAACCAGAAGGTGTGAAAACAGTCACTTCATATTGTAACTGACAAGGCCTCAAAATATTCCACAGAGCTATGGTGTAATTGATGGATGACATATTCTTGGAATTAACTTGTTTCATCTAGAAATTAACCAGCTATAAAAAGACTACGTTGGAGATCCTGTTCCCATAACCTTTTCTGTCACTGCGTCGACTAATCAATCATTCTGTTTCTCATCTCATTTTAATTACAAACTGATAACCATTTTTTCTCAGCAAATCATTTTTGGATACTGCTAATATTGTTCATATGAGGATTATGTCAGTCTCTCTATGACCAAATCCTCTTGATTATATTGTTACGGCTGATTTATAATAATTCATTTCTGATAAGCCTCAATAGGAAGGGTTACACTTTGTTTAATGGGGCTTAATTAACCTTCAGTAACTCCTTGAAGACAAACTAAATGGATTGAGCTCTCCCATATTTCATTCGGCTTGACAGTTGTTTTTGAGATTTCGACAAGTTTTGACAGGCGTGTTGATATAGGTTTAGTTCAGAAGCTTTTAAGAAACATTTCACCCGTAAAGGAAAAGTCGGACATCATTTAACGTTACTCACCGAGTGTCGTTATTCCATTGAACACAAATGAAGACGTTTCACTCTGTTACATAAAAACTGAAGTGGATGTTGACTGGGGCTGCCAAACTTTAAAAAGGTGACCCTTAAAATAATGTTGGGGAAAAGACATATCCACCTTATTTTTCAATGCGGAAGCAAGCCGTTTTCTGTGAAGGTACGAGACTTCCGGTACATTAGCCGCTGTGGAAAAATAATAACAACATGTAGAAAGCGGTAAAACTGTCTGTACTACAAACCAGTATGTTCATAATTAAGATAATACATTAAAATAATATAGTACGACACACCTGTTTGCAATATCAAGCAGCAAAACGAGCGGTTTTGTACAGGAAGCGAATGACACTGGAAGATGGACCCAAATAATTTACAAAAAAGTCAGCGCCCGCTATTTTATATATATATATATATATATATATATATGAAATTATATATGAATATATATGTGAAATTCCTCTGAAATACTAATAGTTCCATTGTAAATTTCGTACTTTACATTTACAGATGCTTTTATCCAAAAACAACCTACCTTGCATGTCAGTTCATTAACTTTGCTTGTTTGATAAAGGATGTGCATGTCCACCAGTCTTGGATTGCTACAAACAGTATTAAAAGTCTGTGTGGGGATAGAACATTTTTTTTTTTTTTTTTGAGTGAGGAGTGAGGAATTTTGAGCCTCTAGAGCATGTGGTTATAGCCTCAGGTATGTACTGTTCTGCATGCCATGCCATATTTTTTTATAGCCAACTGCAATTGCATAAACATACATTCATTATTATCTAATAAATAAATCCCAAGCTTTAACTCAGTTCACTTCTTGGCTTTGAACCAACAACACCAGTGTATTCAATAACACGCTACATTAAACTGTACATGCATTTTTTTTTTTAAATAGCAGATCCTAAACTTTAGAACAGGCTCCTACTTTGTCTAAGATCACCCTTCTTGCTGAAATGTATTGGTATTTAAAGAATTGAATATTATTCTGTGACTGTAGTGATTTTGATTGAATCTGTACTGTAGAACATTTGGTTCAACTCCTGATGTTTTTAAAGTACACTACCAGTCAAAAGTTTTTGAACAGAAGATTTTTAATGCATTTTAAAGAATTCGCTTCTACTCACCAAGACTGCATTTATTTGATCCAAAATACAGCAAAAGCAGTAATATTGTAAAATATTAAAAGAACTGCTATCTATTTGAATATATTTTAAAATGTAATTTATTCCTGTGATCAAAGATACATTTTCAGCATCATTACTCCAGTCTTCAGTGTCACATCAGAAATATTCTAATATGCTGATTTGCTGTTCAAGAAACATTTATTATCAATATTTAAAACAGTTGAGTACATTTTTCGCAATTTTTTGATGAACAGAAAGATGCTGTTCTTCTGAACTTTCTATTAATCAGAGAAACCCGAAAAAAATTTACTCAGCTGTTTTCAACATAATAATAAATGTTTTTGAGCAGCAAATTAGAACATTAGAATGATTTCTGAAGGATCATGTGACTGGAGTAATGATGCTAAAAACTCTGAAATCACAGGAATAAATGACATTTTAAAACATTCAATAGAAAAGATATTTTAAAAACATTTTTAGAATATTTTGAAAAACATTACAACATTTTACTGTTTAAGCTGTACTTTGAATCAAATAAATGCAGGGTTGGTGAGCCGAAGAAATTGAAAATTAGTGCACGCTCTATATATATATATATATAAAAGTTGAGTTGAGATAAGTTGTATTTTTGTCTCTCACAGCCCTTATGTCTATTCTTGTAAAAGTTGTATAGCAAACTGAATTCTTTCATTTATTATTAAGGGTTTATAGGTTTTTAAAAACAAGGCATGTTGTTGTTGTAAGAACATGAATGACCATAAAATCTCAATGTGACGCAGACAATATAAACGTTTTTTTTCCCCGGCGGATTACTAATGACTCATACGGAAATTCAAAGACACAACATAGAAGTGGTTTGTTATAACAAACTATGAAGTGTGTGAAGATAATGTAGAAGCAAGTTCTTTTCAGGCTCACACAAAAGCAAAGAAGCATGATAAAAAAAAAGTGTGCTCACTATCGTTGTTTGTCGAATGTTTGTGGAAAAATCCAGTCATTTTAATAGAAATCAGGAACTTGGCATTGAGCAAAAGATTTCCCCATGCAGATTTCGCAATGAGTTCACGTTGGTTACATGGATTTGTGACAATGACCATCAGAAAGCTGCTAGGTTTGAAAAGCAACTTCTGTGGAAAGCACATCACTACACTGCTTAATACAAAGTAAAGAAAAAACTGAGCTAACTTCAAAAATCATGGCACTCAAACTCATGTACATTTTAAGTAAAAAGTTTACACACACCTTGCAGAATCTGCAAAATGTTAATCATTTTACCAAAATAATAGGGATCATACAAAATGCATGTTATTCTCTATTTAGTACTGACCTGAATAAGATATTTCACATAAAAGGTGTTTACATATAGTCCACAAGAGAATATAATAGTTGAATTTATAAAAATGACCCCGTTCAAGTTTACATATGCTTGATTCTTAATACTGTGTTGTTACCTGAATGATCCACAGCTGTGTTTTAGTTAAAGTTGTTCATGAGTCCCTTGTTTGCCCTGAACAGTTAAACTGCCTGCTGTTCTTCAGAAAAGTCCTTCAAGTCCCACAAATTTCAGCATTTTTGTTTATTTGAACCCTTTCCGATAATGACTGTATGATTTTGAGATCCATCTTTTTACACTGAGGACAACTGAGTGACTCATATATAAGTATTACAGAAGGTTCAAATGCTCACTGATGTTCCAGAAGGGAAAACAATGCATTAAGAGACAGGGGGTGTAAACTTTTGAACAGAATGAAAATATGTACATTTTTCTAATTTTGCCTAAGTATCATATTTTTTTTCATTTAGTACTGCCCTTCAGAAGCTACAGAAGACACTTACATGTTTCCCAGAAAACAAAATAAGTTACATTTATCCTGATCTTCAAATTAAAAAAGTTTTCACCCCACTTAATGCATTGTTTCCTTCTGATGCATCAGTGAGTGTTTGAACCTTCTGTAATAATTACATATGAGTCCCTCCGTTGTCCTGAAAAGTTGGATCTGAACACAATGAAATGCTGAAGGTCAGTACTAAAAAAAAAAAAATAACATGCATTTTGTATGATCCTTCTTATTTTGGTAAAGCAGTTAATGTTTTGCAGATTCTGCAAGGTGTATGTAAACTTTTGACTTCAACTGTAACTACATTTGCAGTTCTTCTATATTTGTCGGGACACATTCTGACTTACTCATTAACCACATGTGGTGAAATATTAATTAAGACATGAGTTGTCTACAAGGATTACATCAACTAACAATGGCTTTAGGGATTTTAACATACTGAACACCCATCTAGTAGCTCAGAGGGACAAACAAAACAAATACCATGCCTGACATATTATGGGTCTACATACAAAAAGCAAATCTAACCAACTATATGGGGATGGAGACAATGGTGGGCAGCTCTCCTATGGGTGGAGGGTTGTACTTCTCAACACGCATGAGTCGACGAAGAATGTCATCACGGTCTCTGGGCCAGGTGAAGATTTGTGTGCTTTGAAGCCATGAAGGAACGTGGCACTGACAGACGGAAACAGACACAGAAATGTTGTAAACTAACAAACAAGGCGTCATTACATCTGAACTGGATTTAAGTGGAATCCAATGGAGCAATCCTTTGGGTGTTACTATAGTACTTGTACAAACAACCACAGATGTCTATTGCTGTTATCATAATAGTTCATCGCACATTAGTATTTTGGCTCCTTGAGCAAGTACTTGTTCAAAAACTAACATCCTGTCTGGGTTTAAAAGTAACTGGAGATGCAGTTTTACCTTCCTGGCACCAGGAAACAAGATGGGGATGAATCTGTAATTCCTGGCACCGTTTTGAATGAACTCGTTTTGTAACTAAAACACAAAGTGCTTTTATGAGTCACCTGACAAGAAAAATAAAGAAAAACCTAGATTGTTTTCACTTAAGTTGTACCTGTTTGTGTATGTAGACGGTGTTGAGCGTTTCATCGTTTTCCATGCAAAACGAAGCATTGGTCACAATCTCGTGGTACTTCGGACTAATGACTATGATGATCAGATAGTCTTTCTGTGCATAACAGAACACAAAAATGCAAAATTAGACAACTGAATTGACAAGAGGGAACAATTATTTCAGACACTCTACTAAAATTAGACATACAAGGTTTGTCGTTCTCAGTACAGCAGACAGTTTTCTTGTAACTGTGTGACACCGTAAGAAAATGATGCCAGAAATATGTCCTCCCCCACTTCAGTTCTTAATTAAAATTACATGTTTCACGGTTACATGGTTTTTTATTAAATGGTCTCTTTTCTTCCTCCTCAAGATGCATAAAATTAAAAGTTCTGTTGGATTGTTTCCTGCCAACATACTTTCAACAAACAAGCTTAAACTACTAGCTGTATCCATTTAGAAGCAAATATCATTGAACACAAACAGGAAAAACACACTGACATTGTACCTGTTCAGTTTCTTAGCACAAATGAAATCACCCAAAAGCAGCTACTTGTGGACATTCATTTGAAAGGGAATGTGATAGTATGTTCAACTATATGTCAGAGACCAAATCTTGGCATTTATAAAGTTTATAAGGTTAAATGGTGACATTTTATCAGACATAAAATGCCAGTGAACTAAAAAATGTGAGAGTTGTGAGAGCTGAAGACCCCACAACAGGCTGTATGTGTTGACCATAAACAGCGATATTAGTTCTTCCACTGTTTGCAATTCAATAGTAAACACTGCTGTATAAATGTAACCACTGAACAAGTTTTCCCAGCTGCGCCCTGTTCTATTTAAAAGGTTAAAGAGTTCAACTGAATTTTTTTAGATGCCAAGGATACATGTATAAACTTCACTAATGACAGTGAAAGTATATTCAGGAAAATAAATAAATACATACATATATAAATAAATAGACAACTGCAGTTGTAAATAAACATTTCAACTGCAATGCACACAGACTGAAGTAGTTTAAGTCTTTGGTTCTTTTAATTGTGATGATTTTGGCCAACATTTAACAAAAACCCACCAATTCACTATCTCAACAAATTAGAATATGATGACATGCCAATCAGCTAATCAACTCAAAACACCTGCAAAGGTTTCCTGAGCCTTTAAAATGGTCTCTCAGTTTGGTTCACTAGGCTACACAATCACTTGTCCAGAAGACAATCATTGACACCCTTCACAAGGAAGGTAAGCCACAGACATTCATTGCCAAAGAAGCTGGCTGTTCACAGAGTGCTGTATCCAAGCATGTTAACAGAAAGTTGAGTGGAAGGAAAAGGTGGGAAAGAAAGAGATGCACAACCAACCGAGAGAACCACAGCCTTGAGAGGCTTGTCAAGCAAAGTCGATTCAAGAATTTGGGTGAACTTCACAAGAAATGGACTGTGTTTTTTGAAAACCAAAGTCACTGCACCCGTTTACCAAGACATTTTAGAGCACTTCATGCTTCCTTCTGCTGACCAACTTTTTAAAGATGCTGATTTCATTTCCAGCAGGATTTGGCACCTGCCCACGCTGCCAAAAGCACCAAAATTTGGTTAAATGACCATGGTGTTGGTGTGCTTGACTGGCCAGCAGATTTACCAGACCTGAATTCCATAGAGAATCTATGGGGTATTGTCAAGAGGAAAACGAGAAACAAGAGACCAAAAAATGCTGATGAGCTGAAGGCCACTGTCAAAGAAACCTGGGCTTCCATACCACCTCAGCAGTGCCACAGACTGATCACCTCCATTCCACGCCAAATTGAGGCAGTAATTAAAGCAAAAGGAGCCTCTGCCAAGTATTGAGTACATATACTGTAAATGAACATACTTTCCAGAAGGTCAACAATTCACTAAAATGTTTTTTTATTGATCTTATGAAGTATTCTAATTTGTTGAGAGGGTTTTTGTTAAATGTGAGCCAAAATCATCACAATTAAAAGAAGCAAAGACTTAAACTGCTTCAGTCTGTGTGCAATGAAATTAGAAGAACAGTATTTATCTGAAATAGAAATCTTTTGTAACATTATAAATGTCTTTGTCATCACTTAATAAAAGTATTAATTCCTATAATCCCCTCTATAAAAAAAAATTATACTGATTTCAAGATTTTGAACGGTATAGTGTATAATGTTACAAAAGCTTTTTATTTCAAATAAATGCTGAAAATGTATATTTGATCACAGGAATAAATTACATTAATTTAAATATATTTAAATAAAAAAAGAGTTATTTTAAATAGTAAAAATATTTCAAAATTGTACTGTTTTTGCTGTACTTTGGATCCATTAAATGCAGGTATGGTGAACAGAAAAGCTACTTTAAAAAAACATTACAAATCTTACTGTTTAAAAACTTTTGACTGGTGGTGTATTTCGGAATAATATTTTGGATTTTGTAATGCAAGTTTTCATTATATAGATAATAATAAGAACCACTATTAAAAATTTAGCACCAAGTCAGCATATTAGAATGATTTTTTTTGGCTCTAAAGACTGGAGTAATGGCTGAAATAATTCAGCTTTGCCATCACAACAGTAAATTTCTAAAATATTAAATCACACATTCACTCTCTATCCATTCAATCCATCTACATACATCTTCCACTATTTTTCTAGTGTTTTCTGTGTTCGCAGAGACTGCTGTGTCATTAATTATTTATTTTTTCACACTGGTCTATTACTGCGATATCCTCTTTCCAATAAGCCTGTCTCAAAACTTTGGGTTGCTTCAGAGTTTTCATACAAACTTTTCCGGTAGGTGGTTCTTGGCCAGAATAAGCTGCGATGTGGACTAGATCTTCTACTGCGTAAGTCAAACTAGGAAAAACACGCTCTCTGAAATACTAGCAGACCTGGTTTTTACTTACTTCGCTGATGTATCTCTCCATGAAGTCAATCTTGCTTATGCTTTTGAACTGTTGTTCAAACATGTCAATCTGCGCAAAAAGAACATAGAGATTGAAGATGATCTCTGGCAGACCCCATATCAGGAGACAAGCATGGCTGCAAGGCAATGTCTGGTACAGGTTGCTTGTCTTACGTGAGTGTAGAAGCCGTTGTGTCTCAGTAGGGCGACAAAGTTGATGATCTCTTTGACATGTTTTTCACTGTCTGCTTCGTAAGTAACAAACACCTTCCCTGGAATAATGAAGAGTAAAAAAGAACATAAAACTCAAGATTATATTATATTAGTGAAAGTACAGTATCTTTTGTACATATAGCAGGTTTACCACATGAACACTTTTTGATAAACACTTTATAATCAGGTGACTTATATAGTCTGATGTTACTGGCATATACTGTACATCTTTCTCAAATGTGTCATTGCTCAACAATAGTGTGCACACTTACTTTGCTCCAGGGATAGAGGGGCTGTGCTTGGGGTTAGTTTAGCTCGAGGGTGAGGAGAGGTGTGGCCACTGCGAAACATAAAAGCATTTGGATAAAGACCTCAGACAGCTAAGTTTAATTGGTCAGTGAGAATCAGCAACTTATTAAATCACTTACAGTACAACACAAGACTAGTTGTCTTACATACACTGTGCAGTAAAACTCACCACTATCACACATTACCTATGAGTGAACTCTAAGGCTGATTGTCTGCTGTTGTCAGGACCTGTTAGAGATGAAATGATTGAAGTGAGTGAGGCATTAATCTGCACAGGGCTCGACATTAAGCCTTGACTTGTGCTAAAGATGTTACTTGTCCAGAAAAAATAAAGTATTTTGAAGCAATAGTCTCTGTCAGCTTTTACTTACTTAAAGGAGAAGTCTACTTCTAGAACAAAAATTGACAGATAATGTACTCACCCCTTGTCATCCAAGATGTTCATGTCTTTCTTTCTTCAGTCATAAAGAAATTATGTGTTTTGAGGACAACATTTCAGGATTTTTTTTCCATATAGTGGACTTCAATGGTGCCCCGAATTTGAACTTCCAAAAGGCAGTTTAAATGTGGCTTTAAACGATCCCAAATGCGGATGTAAATGATCCCAGACGAAGTAGGGTCTTATCTAACGAAACGATCGGTTATTTTCATAAAAATAATACAATTTTTTATACTTTTTAATGTGAAACACTCATCTTGTCTTACTCTGCCTGAACTGTTTTTTCCGGTTCATGATAGTTAGGGTATGTCGAAAAATTCCCATCTCATGTTCTCCCTCAATTTCAAAATGTTCCTATATCGCTGTTTTGCCTTTTTTGTTAAGGGTGTTTGATCTTCTCTGCATGTTCATCTGGGTTGGTACTTTTGTGGCGATGTAGGATGATTTTGAAATGATTTTTGAAGTTCAGAGAGAAAATACGATTGGAGTTTTTCGATATACCCTAACTGTCTTGAACCAGAATACACAGGGTTCAGGGAGAGCAAGACAAGATGAGCGTTTGAGATTAAAAAGTATTTAAATTGTATTTTTTTTAATGAAAATGACCAATCGTTTTGCTAGATAAGACCCTTCTTCCTCGGTTGGGATCGTTTACAACTGTATTTGGTATCGTTTGAAGCCGCATTTTGGAAGTTCAAACTCGGGGCGCCATAGCAGTCCATTATATGGAAAGAAAAATCCTGAAATGTTTCCCTCAAAAAACATAATTTCTTTATGGCTGAAGAAAGAACATGAACATGTTGGAAACATTCTTGAGGAAAACATTCCCGAATTTTTCTCCATATAGTGGACTTCAATGGTACCCCCAAGTTTGAACTTCCAAAATCCAGTTTAAATGCAGCTTCAAATGGCTCTAAGCAATCCCAGCTGAGGAAGATGGGTCTTATCTAGCAAAACGATATGTCATTTTTTAACCTCAAACGCTTGACTGGTCTTGTCTCTGCGATGTGCATGTGTAGTCCGTGTAATCCAGGTCAATACAGTTAGGGTATGTCGAAAAACTCCCGTCTCGTTTTCTTCTTCGACGTCAAAATTGTCCTACATCGCTGTTTTACCGTTTTTTGTGAAGGGCGTTTGATCTTCTCTGCATGTTCAAATTGTAAACACTGGGTCAGTACTTCTGCAGCGATGTAGGATGATTTTGAAGTTGGGAAAGAAAACGAGATGGGAGTTTTTTGACATACCCTAACTATATTGACCGTATTGAACCGGAAACCATTCACGCAGACTTAAACAAGACGAGCGTTTGAGGTTAAACAGTATTTAAATTGTCAATTTGTTTCAAAAATGACCAATCGTTTTGCTAGATAAGACCCTTCTTCGTCGACTGGGACCGTTTAGAGCCATTTGAAGCTGCTTTTAAACTGCATTTTGGAAGTTCAAATTTGGGGGCACCATTGAAAGTCCACTATATTTGGGAATGTTTTCCTCAAGAAACAATTTCTTATCAACTGCAGAAAGAAAGACATGAACATCTTGGATGACAAGGGGTTGAGTAAATTATCTGTAAATTTTTGTTCTGGAAGTGGACTTCTCCTTTAAATCATCTAGTGCATGTTTTAAAATAAAAGGTTAATAAAACAATAAAAGATTACAAAGAATTTTAAGTGAGAAAATAAATTGACATGAAAAAAAAAATTTAAATAATAGTAAATTATAAGTCAGTTTTGAATGCATTGTAAACTGCATTTTGCCAGTTGCTTTTCTTTGTCATTTTGTCAAATGATTTCCTTATCCATTTGTTTACCACGTTAAAAAATGCCATTGGTCATACAGTAGGGGCAACCAATCAGTTTTCAACTCAATTTTACATGTCAACTCAAAAATACATGTTAGACAGACTGTCAGTGGACAGTAAGATATACTTACATATACAAATTTTTGTTTAATAAACCAGGAATTTATACCATGTCGTTTTTTTTGTTATGCAATTAAGAGAGTACAGCAAATGCAGCTACTTCTTATGTTTATACTGTACTTTACACAGAAAGTATGCTTTTCAATAAAAAAGATTGACAATGACTTAACTTAATTATGGTTTAGTGCTATTTCAGTACATTTAACATTAGTCTAAACTATATTGTGGGTAGTCAGTGAATAAAATGTAGGTTTGAGCACTGCACATAAACTGATGCAATGCTTGGGGAATATGCTTCAAAGTGTAGTGGTGACCATTATCTAATTCATATATTTAAATGTTTCATTTTCTAAGATGGGTATCACATCTAAAATGGAAATTGGTTACATAATCTGACAGTATAACTGCACAAATGTAATGCAATTTACCTGGTTGAAACAGGTTGAATAGAGGTTGATAAAGCCATTTGATAAAGAACTCATCACATACTATAAGGTAATTTTAATTTCAATAGGCTTATAAATGTTGGAATTATGCCTCATCTGCCTTAAGTAACAACTGAACAAGTTCCATGTAAAAGACAGAAACTGACTCACTTATGAGTCATTCATAAGAGACATGGAATTTTAACAAAGAACCAGGACTTACGTGAAGGCCAACAGGGCATGTGGTAATATGGCCTGTAATGAGAGCCCTGATCCATTTGATACACATCCACAGGATACTGACTACAGCATGGCGGCCAGCGGGACCCGCGGGACCCGCGGGACCCGCAGGGATGCGGGGGCATGCAGCAGCTGTGTTGCGCAAATGCAGTTGGGATAGAGTGCAGTGAACGCGGCTGTTCTAGACTTCCTTCTCCCAGACTGTGCCTGTCTGGAGAGCAAGAGTAGCTGGAATCACCAGAATAACTGCAGTAATTTCCAGACACTAAGCAAGAGGGCATGTTGCCACTAGGGTATTCCACCGAACTGCTGCCTACGGAACTGGAGCGGAGCAGGTCTATGTTGTGCGGCTCTAGTGTACTCAGACATGCTTCCGTCTGACTAGGAAAGGGCGTCTGGGGATTGTATCCGGAAGGCAGACCTAGCGGGGGCTGGTAAGGGCTGTAGCTGGTCTGCGTGGATCTGTAGCTGGTCTTTCTGTCTCTGCAGATATCCGTGAAGTCAGCCTGTGAACTCAAAGACGACTCATTTCCAGACAAACAACAGTCAGCGAGAGAGAGCTGGGAATCGGTGGAGTCTGAGTGACAGATGGAGTCCTCAGTAACAATTTTCTCCATAGTTTCGTCGTTCTCTTCTGGAAAGTTGAGGGATTGTAAACTGTAGTGGGCAAATGGTGAAATATACCTAGGTAATGTGGGAAAAGAAAACAAGAGTTCTTGAGTACTCTTGCTCAATCAACATTTGAAAGAAATCAACATTTGAAAATTAACACAATGACTGCATAATCCAAATATCCAAAAAACGACTATAGCTAGCAGATTTCCTAATATTTATTGAAACAGCAGTTTCAGCCTAAAAACCTTCTTTAGGCATTTTAAGAACAACTGGTGCCAGAATAAGGCTGTCAGACCAAAATGTTTGAATAATGTTTAAGTGTGGTTTAATACCTCAGAAATGTATTTTTATATTTTCATTGTACCAAAGTATCTTTAAGTATCTTATTGTTTTTTTAATCACTATTAGATTATTAAAAACATTTTAAATTCAATTGCCACACTAAATATAATTTCAAACATATAAAATAAATGTTTAAAATAAAAATGGAAAGACAACACAATGCAAATGTATTTATGGTAACATTTTACAATAAGGTGTCATTTGTTAACATTAGTTAATGTATTAACTAACATGAACAAACAATGAATAATAAATTTATTGCAATATTTATTAATCTTCGTTAATGTTAGTTTATTAAAATAGTCGTTCATTATTTGTTCATGTTTGAAATTAACATTAATGTTAAAGGGGTCATCGGATGCCCATTTTCCACAAGCTGATATAATTCTGTAGTCTATAATGTACTTTGGTTAAAAAATCTCAATGATAGCGTAAAACAACACCCTTTTTACCTTGCCAAAATGAGCTCTGCAAAAATCATCTAATTCTGGTCAAGGCTGCTTTAAATGCAAATGAGCTCTGCTCGCCCCGCCCCTCTCTTCTCTTTGTGGATTGACGAGCCTGTTTACTTTAGCCGCATTTAGCCGTTAAACTTGCTAACTAG
Organism: Labeo rohita; assembly: GCF_022985175.1. Lineage (NCBI taxonomy): Eukaryota > Metazoa > Chordata > Actinopteri > Cypriniformes > Cyprinidae > Labeo > Labeo rohita. The sequence continues at coordinate 23,165,257 of NC_066874.1, read as the reverse complement.
CACATTATTAGGAAAGGCGATCGCAAACGTTCATAAAAACCCCTTATAGTCACTTCTGCCGTAAGTGAAGCTGGATCACGAATGATTTGCGCAAACATAGACGGATATATGTAGATCGGGAGGCGCATTCCCTTCACAAACAAACATAATCTACTGCATCTTCAGCAGCTCAGATGTCGGGAGTAAATGACGACCACTACGTTCGTTATTACATCCAGCAACACAACACCTCAATCGCTCAATTCATGTCTAACTTACATCCCTGCTCCGGCATCAAAACATGAAGGTTGGACTGTTACAACTGATCTGAGGTAAGACACTCATGTCAATCAACTATAGTGGGAGTGGCCTCTGTGGGTGTGACGCCACAATGACAGGAATCTGAGAATGGCTCGATTTGAAAAAAGGGGATATTATTTTTACAGATTAATTAATAAAAACCACTGCATAGATTTTTACCATTACAGAGTAGATTTGTACATACACTGACAACACACATTAATGTTCAAACAGCATGTAAAAGTGAACTTAGCATCCAATGACCCCTTTAACTAATGAACCTTAATGTAAAGTGTTACTGTTTAAATGTTTCAAACTAGGGCTGTAAATTGAATACGATTATAGCTATTAATTTGATGATTGTCTTTTGACGGAATTACAATAAAAAGTAAAAAAAAGAAAAGTAAAACAATACTATTAAGATCTATAAATGTGTTAAAATTGCAGTTTACAAATTCTTTTTGTATTAAGAAACCTGCAAGCTCTGAAAGTGCGTGCAGCATGGGACTTATCTTTTAAAAACTTTTCATTATAGAAGAACAGAAAACAGTAATCATGTTTCAAATGTTATACGGTAACAAAACTAGCACTGGGAAGTCGCCAAATGCAAGTAAAAACTGGTTTTGCTAAGCAAATTAAATTCAGTTGGCTGCAAACTGCCTTTGGAATACAAAATTGGAACAAACTATATGACTAAAGTATTGAGACACCTGACCATTATACCAACAGGGATTAAAAACTTTCCATTCTAAATAGATAGACATTAATATCTGGAATTGGGAGACCATCTACACTGCCAGTCAAAAGTTTTTGAACAGTAAGGTATATTTCTTCTGCTCAGCAAGCCTGCATTTATTTGATCCAAAACACAGCAAAACCAGTAATATTGTGAAACATTTTTATTATTTAAAATAACTTTTAAAATGTAATTTATTCTAAATTTTCAGCATCACTACTCCAGTCTTCAGTGTCACATAATCCTTCAGAAATCATTCTAATTTGCTGATTTGCTGTTCAAGAAACGTGTTTTATTATTATCAGTATTAAACTGAACTTTCTATTCATCAAAGAAACCTGAAAAAATTCTACTCTGCTGTTTTCAGCATAATAATAATAATACTTTTTTTTTCTTGAGCAGCAAATTAGAATATTAGACTGATTTCTGAAAGATCATGTGACTGGAGTAATGATGCTAAAAATTCAGCTTTGAAATTTTAGGAATAAACTACATTTTAAAATATATTTAAATAGAAAAAGGTTATTTTAAATAGTTAATATATTACTTTTTTTTTTTGCTGTACTTTGGATTTAAAAAATGCAGGCTTGGTGAGCAGAAGAGACTTAAAAAAATTAAAAATCTTACTGTTCAACATCTTCCATTCTTAAGGCAAGGCTTTCCACAAGATTTGAGTGTTTCTGTCAGAACTTTTGCCAATTCATCCCATTCACAGAGCCTTTGTGAGGTCAGGCCCTGATGTGGGACGAGAAGGCCTGGCTTGCAATCTCTGTTCCAGTTAATCCCAAATGTGTTCAAGGGGGGTTGGGGTCAGAGCTCTGTGTGGGCCAGTCAAGTTCTTCCACACCAAACTCAGACATCCAACCACTGAACTCTTCAACTATGAAATCAAATCAGCACAGTGTTGGTGACTTTCCTGCACCGTGGCTTTACGCTGCTGTTCCTAATGCTTACATTTTTTTTTTAAAAAAATACTACTTACAGTTGACCGTCAAAAATCTAGCAGGAATGAAATTTCACAGTTTTATCCCAAAGGAGGCATCCTATCACATTACCACACTTGAATTCACTGTGCCAAATTTTTCAAGGTGCTTCAGACTCAAAATATTGAGCACCTGAATACAATTAAGACTTGTGTTCCAATACTTTTTGTCTATATAGAGTACCTTAATAACAATTATGTCATTGTGAGATGTATATTTTACCTATATTGTAAGCACTGCGATGAAGGCATCATTCTTGTGCCTAACACAAAAGAGATGCAGCCATTCCATATCCCCAGTCAGCACACAAATCTGCAATAAATTAATAAGAAATGAACACAGGTAACGACTTGAACGATGATCCCCCTGTTAAATAAAACTGCATTTATGAAAAACGAAAAACCTTTCGCTACTGAAATACAGGAACCCACAATTATGCAAAGGGGATTTTTTTTTTTCTCTCCCTCTCTCTAGCTTTTTCTCTTAACTTACAGTATGAAATATAGTGCACTTTACATCATCAGTGGAAAACACCTTAATGTGCAGTGGAAACCAAAATGAGACATGGGAAATCACAGGTATCACAAATGGGGAGAGGATACTAATATACATAATGTCTTTCATTAGCATAACAGTGAAAAAAACAACAACAAAAAAATACATAATACATCATTTCTTCATTGACTAAAACATAGAAATGCATACTGACAACAGTGAGTTACAAAAACTCATGTAATTCTTCTTTCTGAACAGTTGTACAGTAAATGACTCTATGTCATAATACATTGCATAAGATATTCTATTTATTTTATTTATTTTGTAAATATTTCGTGTTCTCAACGTGTCTAGTTCAGGTTAGTTAAAACGGTCACTGCCGCAGGGCTACATAACATACTCGGGTAAAAAAAAAAAAAAAAAAAAGTCTCACATTTCGCTCTAACTTTGTACTACATTACTATACAGGTAACACCTCCCAGAACTAAAGTCTTATAAAATTAAAAGCTTAAATACGACATAATAAAGACAACACGTGTATAAAAGTCACACTCAGCTCTTATATTATTACACGTCAACGTTGTCCGTGACGAACTGTACGCTGACGTCACGTAAGCCAGATAAAACACGTACATACCTGTAGGCTGATCAGCAAATTTTGTCGTGTGAAATGTTTAATTTCAATAACTCTGGAATATCAGTGAACAAAACCGTTGGACATTACATAAAGCACACGAGCTGTAATGTTAGCAGTCGCAGTACATACTGTTTGGAAGTTTCTCAACACCTGCCTATTCACACCGCAAATTCCGCCCACTTCCCAGAAAGCACATCCTCAACCCAGAGCGGTTTTTTTGTCTGCCTTCAACAAAACAAAAACTAGTGATGAACGATTTGCTCTTTTAATCAGATTCTTTGTAATTATTCTGAAGAAGCCAATCGCAGTGTGTTTGTAAATCTGTGTGTTTGACTTTTGAGTTAAGAACAAAATTGGCGACAATACCAATAATAACTAATATGATAAATAATTAACATTCTGATTCGACTATTAATATATTAGTTGCCGTTACTGACCACAATATTGCTAATTTAGTTTACAATACTGTCTGAAAACTAAAAACAGCATTTGACATCTATACAGATATGTACAATTTCACTAAAAATGAAAGGTAAACTGCAGCACCAAGAATTTATTTTTGAGTCACACTTTGTCTTAGACCAGAAAGTGAACAGATGTTGTTAAAATGACAAACCATAGGGCCCAAAAACATGATTTACTAGGACTATATCACTGTGGTTTAAAACAAGGATAAACGACATGGAGGTTCCTTTTATTATTATTAAAAGAAAAGGCCAAAAAGACTTTCCAGAAACACAAGCTGTCACAGACATCTGATACCGCTCACGTTATCGTAGACATCTGTGGTTTGGTTTTTAGTGCAATGCATTTCTGAGTAAAACTGACATCTGAGATCTGACACTGAACAGCTTTTACATCTTCATCTGCGAATTTGATTTATAACAGTATGTAATACAGATGTTGCATTCTTTTTTTTCATAGAAAAAGGCTGAATAATGTAAAAGTTTTACATGCACTGAGAGTAAATACTGTAAAAGTGTGAAACCCCTGCTGTTATTTCCCTTTAAATAAAAAGCATTATTCGATCCACACTATGATACTAAGATAATAGCCGTAACTTGATATACTGGAACAGGCCAGTTCATTTCAAACTCTAAATAGATAATAAATGTGATTGTAAATAAACCTAAGGCAAACTGATTTGATCAGTCAGTTCTCAGGAACGTAGGAGGAGCTTTGTCAGGTTAACCTAATTACATATTTAGACACACTGACTTTCCTTTGGCTAGCAAAGCAAGACTCCAGCCACTTTTTCTTTACAAGCAGAGCCTGAGGGTACCGATACAATAGATCTTGCAGTTCCTGAAAGAGAAAAACAATGCATGGCATATTGCGGTTACTAAATCTAGCCAAAATTATAATCTCAATGAATTCGATTAGGCAAATTAAAATCTCTTTTAAAAGTTAGTTTTGATTGAACTACCTGTTTATGGATAGGACTTTCCACCTCTCCTACAATATGAGTAACATGTGAGCTCATGAGATCCTCTTCATCACCGTCATATGTGCAGAAATGTTAAAGAATACACTTATTAGCTTATAATATAATAAAGACAGGTTTAGTGTTGTGGTTTGGTTGCTTTGGAATGTGAAAAGATATGCGATAAGGTATCGGCCAAGCTTCTTCTTCTCTGTAGCAGCCATGTTGTAGAAGTAAACATGAACACCTCTCATGAAATCAGCCAACCCTGGTGCGCCCTGACCTTCGTGTGATGTAGTAGAGAGTTTTGATAACTTTGAAAGGTCTTCGGTGTTACCAAGGGGACTGGAGGAGTGTGGGGACCCAGATGGCGAGGATGCTGCTGGGTCTGAGTGTGATGTTGATGGAGTAGCTGTGCATGTGGAGGAAGAAACTGTAGATGAGTGTGAAGTGGCTCGTTTATAATAGTAGCTGAAAAACAAGTCAAGGATAACAAAAGATGCTTGTTGCTTCAATCAAACGCAAAATCAGGCAAAACTAAATTTGGAATTCGTTTTGGGAGTTCAAAACATTCTGCCAAAGTAAATTTTCCAGTGAAGTTTATGCCAACTAATTGCCACCTTCAAACTACTATTCGTCTGTGGAGATTACGTAACAGGCAGGTGTGTTCTGGGGCTCCGCCTACCTTGGTGTGGAAATGTTCTCCGATTCATTTTTCAAGGCCAGATGCGAGTAAAAACATGAACTAACCTGGAGAGCTGCTTTACAGTAAAACTGAAATTGTAATTCTAATTAAAAGTGACAAAATAATAAATAAATGACAAGATTTGACTGGAGTGCCGTCACTATTAATAGATGCTTTCTTAACTGCTGTTTTTTTTTGTTATTAAGAGGAAAGCACAACTTTAGTTCATCGTTTTTACTAGTGTGACGAGTGGCGCAGGTGTCGCTCCTTATCGTTATACTCCACCAGCCTTGTTCCGTTCCCACGGCTCTCGGCCCTGCCCCACTCATCACAACTAGCATGCATTTTTTAAGAAAAATTAGGGCAATTTATTCAATTCTTCTCTGGGTAGGATACATAAACGTGGAGATGCCTTTGGTGGCCAGGTGCTTGCGAATGAGTCTCTCTGTACCATACCAGTTGAAGCCTTTAGTGGAGTGACCAATCCGAGGCAGATGGACACTTGCTGTTGAACAAAACACAGAAAATGTTTACTAAATAGACATTTAGACAGAACGTTTTCTTCAAAGTTTAACTTCTTTTTAGTTGAGCGCAGAGTTTGTGCCGTCATGCACAGACTCTAATGGGCAAATATGTCTGCCCAGTGCATGTTTACACAGAAAAACTATGGAAAAGCAGCATAGTTGAATAAAAACACAGCCTGTGTAAAAGATCCCTAAGGCTTGATCAGCCATTTAAAATGACAGCTGCTAAATTACATACAGCTGAGGTCAAATGTGTACATACACCTTGCAGAATCTGCAAAATGTTCATTATTTTACCAAAATAAAAGGGATCATACAAAATTCATATTATTTTTTATTTAGTACTGACCTGAATAAGATATTTCACATAAAAGATGTTTACATATAGTCCACAAAAGAAAATAAGTTTTATAAAATAATAGAATTTATAAAAATGACCTCATTCAAAAGTTTACATACACTTGATTCTTAATACTGTGTTGTTACCTGAATGATTCACAGCTGTTTTTTTTTTTTTTTTGTTTTTGTTTTTTTTTTAGTGATAGTTGTTCATGAGTCCCTTGTTTGTCCTAAACAGTTAAACTGCCCACTGTTCTTTAGAAAAATCCTTCAGGTCCCACATTTTTCATACCCATTTTTGTGTATTTGAAAATTTTCACACTGAGGACAACTAAGGCCCTCATATGCAACAATTATAGAAGGTTCAAACGCTCACTGATGCTTCAGAACGAAAAACGACGCATTAAGAGCCGGGGGGTGTAAACTTTCGTATGGAATGAAGATTTTTGGAAGAAGTACATTTTTCTTATTTTGCCTAAATATCACATTTTTTTCATTTAGTACTGCCCTTCAGAAGCTAAGATACTTACATGTTTTCCTGAAGACAAAATAAATTAAATTTACCCTGATCTTCAAATTCAAAAGGTTTTCACCCTTAATGCACTGTTTTCTTCTGAAGCATCAGTGAGCATTTGAACCTTTTGTAATAGTTGCATATGAGTCATCTTAAATCTGAAGATAATATAGATGTTTTTATTATGCCTTGGGAGTTAGCTTTTCTAAGTGTTTTGAAATTAATCCACCTCTTGGAAACAATCACATCAAACCTTTATGATAACTAAAAAGGGGTGTGCAGTGAACTTAGGTTTACAGCACAGATGTGCACTTCAATGGTAGCTGTAATACCCATCTCCAACAGATTTCAATCCCAAATCCATTTGTTTATAAGGTGAACAAAAGAAGCCACGTCATTGCAACCAACTAGTTTTACAAATGAGCGCTAAGTACCCTTCTTTTGTTTGGCTTCTCTGTAGATCTTCTTGAGGCCCTCATCCAAGGCAGTGAGCCGAATGCCTGACAAATTGTTGGCTTTATCCCTCTGCTGAGCAACTATCAGTGCCAGCTAGAGAAACAGGAGGCACAAAATGATTAAATAAATTAATGATTAAAATAATTAACAGCAGATTAAAGACACAAACAGCTTGCCAACTTACATAGTCTCTTCCACTGAGCCTTGACTGTTTGTCATCAATAGGAAAAAGCAGAACATTCCCCAGTTCTAAGTCTGCAACACACAATTATCACTTTGTCATTAATACATTCTGTTCAGTACCCTTAAAGAGATAGTTCACTCAAAAATGAAAATTCTGGCATTAATTACTTACCCTCATGTCGTTCCAAACCCATAAGACTTTTTGTTATTTTGATAAAATCGGAGAGCTTTCTGACCTTGCATAGACAGCACGGGTACTACCACGGTCAAGGCACAGAAACGTAGTAGGACACTGTTTAAATAGTCCATGTGACATCAGTGGTTCAACTGTAATTTTATGAAGCTACGAGAATACTTACTGTTTGAAAAGAAAAAATAGAGACTATTTTAACAATGTCCTTACTACATTTCTGTTGACCGTGGCAAGTACCCTTGCTGTCTATAGAGGGTCAGAGAACCGAACGATCCCCTTGATATTTTGAATTACAGAATGCAGTTGAGGTGTGTTTGAGTAAGATGTCATTACTAACGATATCTATATTTTTTTTTCTAAGTTTCTAGGTTAAATTTGTATTGGTCAATATATTGGGTGATACTGAATATTTAATTGTGCATGCACATTAGTTTCAGCCTTTTTTTATATTTAATTTAACTTTGAAGTTAAACACTGGCTGAAAAATATAAATCTAATAATTTTATATCATTCACAATTATACACTATTATACACCATTTAAAGGTCTGGGGTGATTAAGATTTTTTTTTTGGCAAGGATGCATTAAATTGATCAAAATTGACTGTACAGACACTAATAATGTTATAAAACTTCTTGTGTTCTTCTGAACACAAAAAAAAGTGTTTTATCTAATAACATGAACATTGTTATCAGTTTATCTGTATCACTGCACTCAAATTCTGTACCCTAAAAAGGAACACTCCACTTTTTTTGAACGTAGGCTCATTTTCCAACTCCCCTAGAGTTAAACAGTTGAGTTTTACCATTTTCGATTCCATTCAGCCAATCTCCGCGTCTGGCGGTAGCACTTTTAGCATTGATCATTGAATCAGATTAGACCCGTTAGCATCTCGCTCAAAAATGACCAAAGAGTTTTGATATTTTTCCTATTTACAACTTGACTCTTCTGTAGTTACACTGTGTACTAAGACCGAAGGAAAATGAAAAGTTGCCATTTTCTAGGCCGATATGGCTAGGAAATATACTCTCATTCTGGTGTAATAATCAAGGAACTTTGCTGCCGTACCATGGGTGCAGCAGGCACAATGATATTATGCAGTGCCTGAAAATAGGCTAACTTCTGTCAACATAACCAACGAGACCACTTGCTTGCACAGAGTGCAGCAAGTTTTTAGTTCCTTGATTATTACGCCGGAATGAGAGTATAGTTCCTAGCCATATCGGTCTAGAAAATAGCAACTTTTCATTTTCTGTCGGTCTTAGTGCACGGTGTAACTACAAATAAGTTAAGTTTTAAATAGGAAAAATATCTAAACTCTTTGGTCATTTTTGAGCAAGATGCTAACAGTCTAATCTGATTCAATGATCTATGTAAGCTATGCTAAAAGTGCTACAGTCAGACCCGGAGATCAGCTGAATAGATTCAAAAACTGTAAAACTCAATTGTTTAACTCTAGGGGAGTTGTAAATTGAGCCTATTTTCAAAAAAAGTGGAGTGTGCCTTTAAACCACAGAAACGTACCTGATCATTACAATGTCTATAATCACCCAAGTTAATAGCAGAACTATAAACCACCATTGTTCATTATTATGTGAAAGGCATTTTGGTTTATCGTTTACAGTTTGGTTTTACCGTTCTAACTCAAATATAAATGCCAGCTTTATAGGTCTGATACCACAAACTCTGCAAAATCCCCAACTTTCAAACATCACATTAATTGGTAATAAATCAAAGTTGACAGTTATATGAACAAGGCGGCAAAATGAGCTGTGAACTGGATAATGATTTCAGTGTGGAATGTGTGTTTTGACACAGCATGAGTGTCAAGACCTGTCTCAGCAAACGGGAAAGCCTTATTACCTTCCATGTAGCCAGCCAACTCGTACTGCTTCTTCGGTTCGTCTGATCTGAGCTCCAGTGCGGTAAACAATCCTCCTCTGCCCCAGTGTCCAGAGTCATCTACACCAAATACACATATTAGAGCTGAAGATCTTTGCCCGAACCCGATGAAACCCGACGGGTTCGGTCGGGTTCAGGCTTAATTGATATCATTTTACACAGGCTCAGGCCGGGTCTTGCGCGGTAAATGAGCAGTCATGTGATGCGTTTCGATTAGCGCGAGAAAGATGCGAAAATTGATGCTGAGGAGGTGAAACGGAGGCTTGCCTCTGGTGACTACGTTTTGACAAAATTAGCCAGATTAGTACTATGCATCCCAGCCTGTCACAGCAGCAGTGAAAGGATGTTCAGTGCTGCTGGACGCACCATCAGTGAGCACAGGACCGCGCTGAAACTACAGTGGATTCAATCATTTTCTTCCACAAAAATATGTAGCCTAATCTTGGTGAGTAAAAGTTTTTCAAATATAACTAAATATTAATTGAGTCTTAAATGCATAATGTAGACAGAGTATATAGGCTAATGTTGGCATTATTATTTTATTACATTTCAGCTGCTATTCACAGTCGCGTTTAGGCCGGATTGTGGAGAGAAGTGGCGAAGCAAATCCCACGGAGCCTTTATCTTAATTTCGTTATTGCCAAATACCCATCTTAATTTAGAACTTATCTTAATTTAATTTGTTAAGAAAGAGTCATTTTTACTGGCGCGTTGTACAGTAAGTGTATGCCTATTTAGAGTGCTGAGATGTAACGATGTTACATTGGACTTATTTTATTTCTTTGTTCCAACTTACAAGTGGCATATAGCCTACTTTAGTCATTAATAAATTGTTAAAACATGTATAAATGACTTATTCTTGACAAAAGCCAAAAGAGCTGTGCGCTTTGAATAATGTCGAGCTGTAAACGGGTTCGGGCTTTTAAAAAGCTGCCAATCAAAGTATACTTGTCGGGTTGAGATTGTTATATAAAAGGCTGCATATCTGTTAACAGTCACATGGAATAATCAATATGCTGACTGTCGTCATCTAACAGCGAGATGTCTCTGTTACAGGTGAACTTGGCCACTCTGTTGTTTTTAATAGAGACGTACCAACACAGTGCACAATGATGGCATCCTCTCGGTCAGCCTGAGGGTGAGTTACATCACCCAGCACATAGTGAATGGCTGTGTGATCCGAATCAGTGGAGTTCCAGCTGACATTATCATCATCATCTTCATCAGGCTCCATATCCTCACCCTCACTGTCAACTCGTGGCAAGCACCGCGTTTTGTAGCCACAAGATTGCCACCACGCCATCCTGCCATTGAAGGATAGACATACACACAAGACTATAAAACAGACATTCATGGGAATATACAGTAAATATAACATATACTGATCAAAAATGTGAAACTGAAACTGCCAGAAAGATTTTTTTTACTTCTTCTTGTAATTTAGTTCTTCCTGTTGCTTTTTCCTTTCTTCCTGTAGCTTTGCCCTCTTTGCAGCAGCTTCTTGTCTCTTCTGACGTCTCTGTTCCAACTCTGATTCTGTAAGAGGTCTCTTCTTCCTCCCTGGGTCGATCAAGGGCCCAGACAGGGACACCTGATGGGCAATGAGAATCTTTTGATTTTGTTCTGGTTTAAAATAAGTACATGAATAAATGCAATAAATAAAAAGAAAGATAAAAATATTAATTATTGTCTATCTATCATGTTTTTCGGAAACAAATCAAAATACATATGCATACATATATAACCCAAACATTTTGAATGGTAGCGTAGTCTTTTAAATAAGCTACCTCGGCTTTATTACGAAGTGCACGGCCCTCCTTCCCAGCATCCTCTATTTCAGCTAACTGCTTCTCAAGTAACAATTCAAAAGTCTTCTCATCCTCAGCGCTGGGGTCTTTAGAGTAGTCCTTACCCTCGAAGTAGTACATGTGGTCTGGAAGTCAGAAAAGACATTAACGGATCGTCTAATGTTCAAGTGCAAGTTATAACAAGATTACTGCAAAGAAGCTAAGTGTTGCACTTTGACCCTCCATGTCCTCATCTTCCTCTTCATCGCTCTCATTAAGCTTGACATTCTCTTCATCCGTTAGCCACTGGCCGTCTCGAGACTGCCCCAGGATCAGCCTGAGGTCCACGTCTTGAATAGAGCTCTCGTCTGACGCCAGCAGCTTATCCACACCAAACTTCAGGATCTCACTTAACTAGATTGGAGGGGATGTAAATGATAGCATACTGAGAAACTGTCAACATGTGCAGTTTCATAAGAAGGGAAACCACAAGTACACTGACACAGATATGAACCAGGAAACAGGGCAAAGACACATTGTGATGAGCTTTAGAGATAAGGACATGTGAATCTCTTCACCTGAAGACCAGAAGCTGCAGACTGAACTTGGTCCAGGAGAGAAAAACGTCCCTCCTCAATCACTGTGTTGGTGAGACGTAGTTTAGACACAGCACGGGAATAGATGATCTCTTCTACGGTATCTCTACCGAGAAGCCGGATGACCTTAACAGGCCTGCAAGCAAAAAGAGAATTCATCTACATAGTCTTGCAGAGTGTCCTTACATTTAATGCATGTTGATGCTGCTCTGTGCCATACAATGAAAGCATATGGTGACCAAAAAAAAAAGACAAAACCGCACAAATGTTTATATTAAATTATGGCCTGCTCCCCACCAGTGTGGGGGAAAGTTACTTTTAAAAGTAATGCAGTACAATATTGAGTTACTCCCTAAAAAAGTAACTAATTACTTTACTGTTACTTTTTAAATCCGGGCAGGGCTTGGTTGTTTGTTTTTAACATAAAAAGCTCTATTTTTGGCAAATGTAAAAGCCTTTTCACACCAAAAGCCTCAGACTTTGAGAAAAGCAAATTCACGTCTGTACAGTAGACTGCAGAAGAAAAAAAAGACAGCTCTTCAGCAATAAAAAAGGAAAACAAATGTTAGATTATCTTGAGTAATTTTTGCTTATTAGTATGGTTGAAATGGATCGTCGAAGGTTGGCAGCAAAGACACTGGTTAATAAAATGGGATTAAATGCATAAAGGATACTTGTATTATTTAACATATTTAATTATTGCAGGTTTGCATCATATTCTGAGTTTAATTTCATTGTTTTTACTCATTTTGAGGAATACTGAATCTGTTTTTTGTGAGTTGGATGAATTAATGCATGTTCACATTTATTCTAAAACTAATATCTTACTCCCAATTCCTCTCAACATGGGGAGCTTTTAATCAATAAATAGGGGAAAAGTAACTGGCGTCACTTATTTGAAAAAAGTAACTCAGATATTTTCTTGTCAATTAAAAAGTAATGCGTTACTTTACTAGTTACCTGGAAAGATTAATAATATTACGTAACTTGCGTTACTTGTAATGTGTTACCCCCAACACTGCTCCCCACACTAAACTATCAAATGGTTGTGGAAGACTGTGATTAGAAGTCACATAGATCACTTTTGTGGTACTGATTCCTTTTAGATGCCTGACACATCAAAACAGGACAAAATGGAACAACTATAAACTTAAATATGCATTTGCCAGTGGAATACCTTGTTTGGCCAATCCTGTGGGCTCTGGCTGCTGCTTGTAGGTCATTCTGTGGATTGAAATCACTGTCCACAAAAATCACAGTATCTGCTGCAGTTAGGTTCATGCCAACCCCTCCTAAAAACACCAAGAAACGTTTTGGTACAAAAAGATTTTTAGAAGTTTTTCGAAGTTGCATTCATTTGATTCAAAATACAGTAAAACATAATACTGTGAAACAGGATTACAACTTAAAAAACTGTTTTCTAATTTTATATATTTAAAAAGTAATTTATTCCTATAATTGCAAAGCTGAATTTTCAGTGGTTATTACTCCAGTTTGTGTCGCATGATCCAAAATTAATCAGTAATATTTTTATTATTATTAAAAAAAGAGAAAAAAAATCTAGAAAGAAACAGTAATATTGTGAAATATTACTTCAATGTAAAACAACAGTTTTTAAATGTAAATATATTTTATAATGTAATTTATTCCTGTGATGCAAAGCTGATTTTTCAGCATCTTTTCTCCAGTCTTCAGTGTCACATGGTCCTTTAGAAATTATTCTAATATGCTACTTTATTTTTAATGTTTTCAACTGAAGCAGCACTGCTTAAAATTTTGTTGGAACCTGTGATACTTTTTTAAAGATTCTTTAATAAATAAAATGTTAAAAAGAACAGAACTTTTATAACCATGTAATGATTGTGGTCAGTACATTTTTATTCTTTATTTTTTGAAGGAAATTAATACTTTTATTCACCAAGGATGTGTTATATTGATAAACAGTAATAGCAAAGACTTCTATTTTGATTTCTATTTTGAATAAATGCTGTACTTTTAAACTTTTTTATTCATCCAAGAATCCTAAAAAGTATCACAGGTTCCAAAGTTCACAGGTTCCAAAGGTTCCAGTTGCAGCACAACTGTTTCCAGCTTTGATAATAAAAGCATATTAGAATGATTTCTGAAGCATCATGTGACACTGAAGAATGGAGTAATAGCTGTTGAAAATTCAGCTTTGCATCACAGGAATAAATTATATTTTAAAATAGATTAAAATAGATTTTTTTGTTCTGTCAGGATTCTTTGATGAACAGAAAGGTCAAAATGTAAAAATGTCAGTGGAAAAATAAAATGTTATTTTGAAAGTGAGGCTATAATTATAATCTGAACATCTGAGAAAAAATGTTATAATGAGATGAGCTGAATCTCTATCTCCAAATCACAGTTTTTGCTCCGCCATCTCATACAGAGCCACCATTGTAATGCATGGCCTCAATATTTATGCATTATCTCTTGTCACGACTTTCAGTTTTCAATTACATGTGTCTGTTCAAAAGATGGAGATAAGCTTTGCATCAGACACATAAGGGTAATTTTGCAACTTGGAATGGTATTCAAATTTAATACTCTAAAAAGAACTAACTATTACAAAAATAGATTTAAACTGCAGATGATTATAGAGTGTGATGGTGTGAATCTCGGATTGGCTTTCCCAAACTGTGAACTCACCAGCTTTGGTGCTGAGGAGGAATATAAAAACATCTTTGGTGCTGAAGTTTTTGATAGCTAGGTTACGTTCTTCTCCACGGACTGAACCATCCAGGCGTTCATAACTGTAACCTGCAGAGTAGTAGGAGGGACCAATCAAAGCTGGCGGTTACACAGCCGGTAGCACATTAACGCACACGCAGCAACAAACACAGGATGTGATACTGAACCCACATTAACTGCTCTAGATGAGAGGACTAGATTACTAGGAGAACATGTAGGGTATGGTTACATAAATGTTCCAAATTGAGAACAAACAAACATATGTTTCAGTATACAAAGCTAATATGATTCCTTTTTAAAATGACAGTCTTGAGTGAACAAATTTCCAAGAGTGGTAGCACTAAGTGATTCGTGCTTTCACCTTAATTTCATCATTTAAAGTCTGTTTTGACTTTTTTTTTTTGGCTTGATTCCATTAAGATAAGAAAAGCAAGCACTTTGGTGATCTGCCATGCACATCACAAGACAGCAGTTTAATAAGTACAGGCAAAGGCTCTGACACAGTCAAAGTGTATCTTACCTCTGTACTCCAAATAATCTTGCAGAATATCCAGCATCCTGGTCATTTGAGAAAACAGAAGAACACGATGGCCCCTGCAGACAGTGAAGAAAAAAAAAAAAAAATATATATATATATATATATATATATATATATATACACACATATATATATATATATATATATATATATATATATATATATATATATATATATATATATGCGCAACAACATACTGTATATAATTTCCTGCAAAATCTGTTTTTTACATATTTCATGAATTAACTGTATTCTGAAGCACAGTATAAAAACTTAAAAAAAAGATATTTGAAAAAGAGCTCTTTTAGAGAGAACACCTCCAAAATACCTCCAAGTTACTGCTGATTATCTGGCACCTGGTGCTAATTTCCTTAAGTATATGACAAACCCTATATGGCAGCATTCCTTTAAGTTTCACTGAGATTGCAAGATGACGGGCCTGCTCTAAGGTGACTGAAACCCTAAGTGAAAACAAAGGGATGAGACTTTCAGCAAGAGAAGTTGGTCATCCAAATCTGTGATTTCTCAAATATCGTAGATTTACAGTGACGCTAATTCATTCAAGTCCCCCAAAATGCTGGTCGTCCATGTAAGACAAATAAATACTCTTAATAGGGAATCGGTTCAACACTGCAGCTGGAATTGCTTGCCAGTTCAGCACTGAACAGGGTACAGATCTGTCTCAGCATGTTTAAGAGCATCGGCCTGAAAGTGTACTTTGCAGCGACTGAGCCTCTCATCAGCAGAAAGAATCAAAAGGCTAAGCTCACATTTGCTGATCAGCATGTTGTGTGGAGAGAGGAGAACAGGTCCAAAGTTCACTTTATTGATGAGAGCAAGTTTTTTATTTGGATCTGATGGGGAACATTTTGTTTGGTGTCAAACTGAGGAAAGACTAAAGGCCAATAGCATATAGAAGTCAGTGAAAGGTGGAGGGGGAAATGTCAAGCTTTGGGGGATGTTTTGTGCAGCAGAAGTTGGGCCACTTATACAGTTACAAGGCAGGGTGAATGCAAATATTAATCAGAACCTCCTACAGCAACATGCAGTTCCTTCCCTACAAGCATCTCTCAATCAACCTGCAATTTTCATGCAAGACAACGCTTCCGTCACACTGCAAAACAGGTAAAGCAGTTCCTTGAAGCTAAGAACAATGAAATGATGATGTAAATAATTATGGCCAGGCCGGAGTCCTGATCTAAACCCAACTGAAAATCTCTGGAAGATCCATGGCGACAATGTTTTTGGCTGAGAAACCCACCACAGTTACTGTACTATGAAAGAGTCGACCAAGATCACATAAGAGCAGTGAGAGAAACTAGTGATGTCCTGTGACCGCAGATGTGGAGAAGACATTCAAAGCCTCTACACTTTAATCACTTTACACTTTAAAGGGCCTCTACACTTCCTACTAACTTCTGACAGCTGTAACCCTGAAAATTTTTTGTTGTATGAAATGCATTGGATATTTTGTCAAACATGTTAACAGAAGAGTGGTATACCTACAGCTAAAATACCTTCAAATTTTGAGCGACGAGGACTATATTTCAGGGAAAAAAAATACAGTTTGTTTTCTAATTTTGATCTCTACTGTATTCTAAAATGGAATTTATTTCTGTGAAGGTAAATATAAATTACTTCAGTCTTCAGTGTCACAAGATCCTTCAGAAATCATGCTGATCTTGTGTTCAATAAACATTCTTTTTATTATTATTATTATTATTATTAATATTGATTTTTTTTTTTTTTGCTGCATAACATTTTAGTGGAATTTGTGATATAAAACCATTAAAAATCTGAGGTAGAAATAAAAAGGACATTAATACTTTATCCAACAAATTGATCTGAAGAGACAAAGACATTTTGTAACACAATGTGATCACATTTGATCTACGCATGTTCACTTTGTAAACACTGGGTCGGTACTTCTGCAGCAATGTAGGATGATTTTAAAGTTGGGAAAGAAAACAAGATGTAAATTTTGAGACACACCCTAACTGTATTAACCATACTGAACTGGAAAAAAACAGTTCACGCAGACTTAGACGAGCGTTTGAGGAGATAGTCAATAAATTTGTCTGTTTGTTTAGAAAATGACAGATCGTTTTGCTAGATAAGACCCTTCTTCCTTGGCTGGGATCATTTACAGCCATTTGAAACTGCATTTAAACTGCATTTTGGAAGTTCAAACTTGGGGCACCATTGAAGTCCACTACATGGAGAAAAATTCAGGAATGTTTTCCTCAAGAAACAATTTCTTATCGACTAAAGCAAGAAAGACATGAACATCTTGGATGACAAGGGGGTGAGTAAATTATCTGTAAATTTTTGTTCTGGAAGTGGACTTCTCCTTTAATAGTAATGTGGTCATTGTAATAATTAATGATAATGATGACCAAATCAGCATATTATTCTAGTTAGCGAGCAACAGGAAAAAAAACTTGCAAGACACACCACTCCTGAAGATATGCCAGCATGGTGTCCAGCAGAGAGAGCTTTCCACTGGCCTCCACTAAATGTTCCCCCATCTCAAACGGCTCTGGTTCCACACCTTTTCACATGGAAAAAGTATGGAATAAAGACAATTAGTTGTTTTTTATTTTGTTTGACCGTAGAAAAATCACAAAAAGTGATAGAGTGTTTACCATCAAACAAATATGGATGGTCCACACATTTCCTGAGCTGCATTAAAATGTTCAGAAGTTGAGTTTTAGTGTTGTGATCAGTCCTAAAGGCATCTGAAAAGATTTAAACACTAAAATGAACACTTGTCCTTTTGCTAAAGTATGCAATTTTGACAGCTGTGGCAGATGATTCATGTCGAGACAGATTTACCAAGGTCTCTCATCAGAATGGCTTTATAGTATCTCTTCTGAAGGGCAGACAGGCCATGAAAAACCACGAGTTCTGTCTTCTTGGGCAGTTCGGCAGCCACCTCTGCTTTAACTCTGCGCAACAAAAAGGGCTGGAGCACTCGGTGAAGCTCATCGGCTGCAGACGAGAACAACAATATTACAAACTCCCACACAAGGTCACCCGAGTCCAAATATGAGAATTTATGATCTCTATCCTCAGATAGCCTCAAGCAAATCTGACAGGTGTGTCAGAGCATCTATGCTACACGATGCTGGCATTGCGAAACTGACATCTTTTTTGTGCTCTGCCATGTTTGAGAGTTATCTGAGGCATTCAGTTTGGCACCAAGCCGGTCCAGTTTTTTCTGTGTCACTTAGATCTGTTTGATCAGTGCTTTTGTGATAACCATGCTACAGTGAGTCACAGCACAGTAATTTTCACCACAAATAGCAATTAAAACACTACCAGTTACAGAAAAGAGCTTTTAAAAGCTTAACTGTCTAAGCCCTTAAAGGTCAATGATGACAGTTATTATGGATATTTAACATCTGCTAAAACAAACAGCCGTAAGTGGTGGCAGACATAAATAGTCTTTCAGCGCTAACAGTTTGATTTTCACACTGAAAGTGCAAAGGTTTGTGCTGCCATACCAAGAACAGGTTCTGTCTGTACGTCTGCGTAGGCACTGACAAAGTCCTCAACGGCTTCAGGAAGAAACAGACTGGGCTGGATGAAGGTGAGGAGGGAATAGACTTCTTGCAAGTTATTCTGAATGGGGGTGCCTGTCAACAGCACTCGAAAACCCACTGTAAACTGAGAAGGCAGATGTCAGATGGCAGTTAATAGCCAGGGAAAGCTGAAAAATTGACAGGGAAAGCTAGAATTATTATCAGGGTTTTTACAGACTGGCAGTGGCTGTAAAAACAATGCAATCATGTTACCTCTTTGAGGGTTTGGTGCAGCAGTGATTCCTGGTTCTTCAGCCGGTGAGCCTCATCGACAACTAAGATCTTCCATTTCCAACTGTGGGAAGAGAGTGGAGTTATAAAGTTACATAAGAATTGAAATATGCAGTCACTGACATCAATAAACAGACAATTACTTGTATGTTGTGGCTGATAACTGATAAATGTAAGATATTAAAATTATACTCTCATTTGTGTAAATAAAAATACATAAAAAAACACACTAAAAATTTAAACCAAACTCTAAAAGGATTCAAGTTTACGAAAATATTAGTAATTAGCTTTTAAAGATTAGATGACCGCAAAGTTGCCTGCCAAGTATGTTTACTGCAAATTTTTTATTTAAAAAAAATAAATAAATAAATTCACCTACAGTTTAAATGATCAAACATATTTTTAACTATAAACTACAAAACTTCTTTTTATTTAATTTTACATTTTTAAACATTAAATACCCCAAATGACATACATACACTATCAGTCAATAGTTTTTTTTAAAGAACTGTAATGTTTTTTTTTCTTAAAATGTCTCTTCTGCTCACCAAGCCTGCATTTATATGATCCTAAGTACAGCAAAAACAGTACATTTTTAAAATATTTTTACTATTTAAAATAACTGATTTCTATTTGAATATATTTTAAAATGTAATTTATTCCTGTAATTTCAATGCTGAATTTTTAGCATCATTACTCCAGTCACATGATCCTTCAGAAATCACTCTAATATTCTGATTTGAAATTGTTTCAAAAACATTTAATATTTATTATTATGTTGAAAACAGCTAAGCTGATTTTTTTTCAGGTTTCTTTGATGAATAGAAAGTGCAGAAGAACAGCATTTATTTGAAACAGAAATCTTAAGTAACATTATAAATGTCTTTATCATCACTTTTGATCAATTTAAAGCTTTTAAATGGTATAGTGTATAATGTTACAAAAACATTATATTTCAGATAAATGCTGATCTTTGGATCGTTGTATTCATCAAAGAATCCTGAAAAATTACTCTGTTTTAAATATTGATGATGATGATGATAATAATAATCATAAATGTTTCTTGAACAGCAAATCAGCATATCAGAATGATTTGTGAAGGATCATGTGACACTGAAGACTAAAGTAATGATGCTGATTTAGAGTAATGAAATTTAGTTTTTATCACAGGAATAAGTTGAAATATCTTCATATTAGATAGCAGGGTTTTTTTAAATAGTAAAAAATATTTCACAATAATACTGCTTTTGCTGCTGTATTTTGGATCAAATAAATGCAAGCTTGGTGAGCAGAAGAGAATTCTTTAAAAAAAAACATTTAAAATCTTATATATATATATATATATATATAAACAATACGACCAATAGTGACAGTAAAAAAAACCTTTAATATATCACCCAATAACCAATATGGTATCAATATTCTTATTTAATTATGTGCAAAAAGCCTAAGTAGCAGAACTGTGGATATATAATAATTTATATAACATTTCAAACTATATTGGTTTACCAAAAACAGCACAAAGAAAAATAAGAAAAAATAACATGATTACCTTCTCAGGTAGCGGGCATCCTTGAGGCACATCTATTAAATATGATTAAATAAGATATTCAGTGTGAAGACACGGAATGCAACTCCTCTGAATGAGTTAATCGCAGATCTATTCTCTGAGTATAGGTGCACTAACCTCATAGGTGGTGAGAAGAACATGGAAGTGTCTATCATTCTTAATTTCCTTCTGGAGCTCTGCCCTTCTTTCTTTATCACCGGTGTAACAGATCACAGACAGACTGGGACAGAAGCTGCATTTTAAAAAAAAATAAAATAAGAGAACCTTAACTAATCTTTCATATGAAGTTGGATTAAAGGTAGATACTAATCCAGCATTTATATGCTACTGTCTCCATCTAGTGACAGTAAAAACACATTGTCTTTCATTTAAAAGTCAGTTCATTATTCAATTCACACATGAATGACAATAAGAAATCAACACATCTTTAATCTTCTTTGTAATCTAAACTGACCACACAAGTCTTATCGTATATCAGCACTACCCTTACCGTTCTAACTCCTGTCTCCAGTTCTCCAAAACAGATAAGGGACAAAGCACAAGGAACGGTCCATTCATCTTAAGGCATCCTCGAGCATATGCCAGCAAAGAAATGGTCTACAGCAGAGAATGACATCTCACTTATCTGACATCTGACATCTTGGAATAAATCTCTGGCTTAAAAGCAAGCATTATAGGCAAGATAAACATCCCAATACTAACCTGGCAGGTCTTGCCCAGACCCATCTCATCACCAAGGATGCAGCCCTGTTGGTTCTTCATACACTGTGACAGCCACGTCACACCATCCACCTGATAAGACCTCAGATGAATTGCTGTTAGGAAGGAGATAAAGAATTTCAGTGCTCATAAGAAAACTTTCAGATTTGGAGTATTTCGAACAATGAAGTGTGCGTTCAAAACATTTCTTTCCACATGAAAAGTCAATGTCCGAACATGTTGTATAATGAATGCAATTGCCTGTAAAGATTAACTTTTTGTAATCTCAAGTATGCCATGCAAAAATGTACTAAACGACATTTAAGTTAAAAAAAAGCATAACTTCATATACACAAGTATTCAGTTTCAATTGTGCTCATTAAGTTGAGACAAAGCGGCTGTATTAAATATGAACGCAGTCCATAAAAACCTTACATTACACACGTTATTTGTGAAATATTACACAATTTTTGTTTACACAAACACTTCGCCGTTTCCTTTAAACATATTAATAAGAACAAGCTCTCAATTCACACACCTCCTAATCCCCATTTTTTCAGGTCACTCTCCGTTAGCTCAGACTTATCCTTTTCTGCTATGTTGTTTTTGACTGCTCGAAAAATTTTGACATTGTTGTGGTTTAATTACGTTTACCAAAAGGCCTTCAGACACTTCATTCAATCGAGTATTAAAGTTATAACGTTAGTAGCTTGCCCGCGCTAGAGTTTGACGTGAACTTCGGCATTACTACTTCCTGCAACAGTGAATGGGCGGGAACAAGGACAGAGGTCGTCCAATGAGTGGTCGGCAATGCAGCCACGTATTTTAAAGGCGCCATTCTTAAAAATACAAACAAAGTTTCACACACACTTCACAAGGTTCTGTTACCTTAAATGAATTTAATCTTTTCTCCAAAGCTTCAGGTTTAGTAGTAAACTCCAACAAAGTGAAATTTTATATGTACATGATTCAAACAAGAATTCTGTTGATGGTATTAAAGATAAACGTCATGTAAAATATCTAGGGGTTCATATCTGCAGATCAGATTCAGATCGTCTCCATTATAATTTTCAGCCAAGAGTAGATAATATTAAAAAGATTTTATGTTGTTTACAATTTATGGGAGAATCCTGTTGACTAAGGCTGAGGGTATTAACCCTTTCAGACCCTGCGTCCATTGAAATGGACATCACATGATTTTTTGTTTAAACCAATAAAATGTTATGTTTTTAAAATATGAGCAATGCCTGGTCACTGATTGGTCCCTGATCAACCAATTACAATGAAGATCTGACTCCTAACTTAATCTGATTGAGCTACAGACATCACAAAAGAGAGACATGATAACCAACTAGACAGGAAGAGGAGGAACCTCATATTTTACCTTTTATATGCAGAATTATGTTAATGGTACACTCATCAACTTGCACCAGTTGTAAAATTAAGACTATAAAATGATAATATTTAAAGTTATTTTGAAGATCTGTCAGAGTTGCAGAACACAGGATTTCTTTTAAATTTACTGTCTATCGCAATGGACATCAGGTCTTAGCAGGAACCTCATGGATTAGTTGTATAACAGATTGAGAAATTTGTGCAAGCATTTCAAAGCTAAATACAGAAGTACAAATTCAAGTGTCAATGTTTTATGAAGAATGATGTTAATTAATGCAATTAATATTAATATGATTTCATTTATGTCTTCAGAGTGACTATAATCTGTAGGTCAATTTTTCATTGGTTTTATTGAGAAACAGCCATAATGGATGAGATCAGTGAATACACAGCAACACACACACTCACACCCCCTCCACACACACTGATGCCTTGATGCTATAATGCACACAATCATATATTTATCAAAACAATCAGCAAGTACACATAAACCCATACATATACACACAAAGACATTTATACATATACTCAGATTCACCCACTTCAACCAAAAAACAAGTTTTTTGAGACTTCATATCATCTTACCTCTTTTTCTACATTCTTATGGCATTGTTCATTCTTACAATATGTATTCTGTTCAAAATCTTAAACACTAGTTCAACTATAGTGCACAAACTCTACTTATTATGTATGGTTAAAATATGAGGATTTTTTTTTATTCAGTCCTGGCGTCCATTGTAGTGGACATGAGAAAAATCTAATAAAAAATGATTTTGCACAAATCTTTTTTTTTTTAGACTCATTTATATGTTGGAGAAGAGCAAATATCAAGAGGACAATTTTTTTTTTTGTCCATAAAAAAAAATTCAGGTCCGAAAGGGTTAAATTATGAGGGTATTAAATCTATTAACTCTCTTCTATTCTGCTTTATTTGAAAAAACAAGAAAGAATGTGTTCAAAGGAAAGTTTTGATAAGAAATTATAAGGAGGGTGGTCTTAACGTGTTGGATTTTGAAGCCATTAACCAGACTTTCAAAATGAACTGGTTTAAGTAGTGTTTATCTAATAATGAGTTACCCTGGTTTTGGATTCCTAACCTAATCTTCAAGTGTTGTGGTGGCCTTAAATATATATTGTTAAATATATAAGTGTAGTAGGTTACCTATCAAACTCTCAAATTTTCATAAACAAGCCCTAGAATCCTGGAAGATTGCTTTTAAACACAACTTCTCCCCGCACACGTGTATTATTTGGAACAATGAAAATATATTGTCTGGTAACAAATCACTTTTTTTCATTGAATGGGTGAATCAAAATATTTTTTTTGTTTCTGATTTATTCAGTGCTCATGGGGGCCTTCTTTCTTTTCCTGATTTTGTGTCTTCGAAAGGTGCAACAATCTCAGTAAGAGATTTTAATAAGGTGATTAAAAGTATACCTGTCAGTTTGAAAACTCTGTTTAAAGCTCATTTATGTTATGGCTGTATAAACAACCATTTTCCTACACTTGCATTCAATGGAGTTCATGTATTAGATAAAAAATGCAATAACATTTTTTTTTTTTATCAGAAACACACTTTCTTCAACTCAAGGATGTCCCTCTAAATAGAGAATATGTTATCCGGACTCTGATTTGAAAAACTTTTTGACCTTTCCTCACAGTCTTTTTATTCCAAGTAAAATTAAAGAACTCCATTTCAAAATTGTTCATAGATAGTACCCTTGTAATTTATTCTTGAGCAGGTTCTCTGAAATTATATTATCTCCTTTGTGTTCATTTTGTAATACTGATGAAGAATCTATTTTACATCTGTTTTGTCATTGCCCATTCTCTAAGTCTTTCTGGTCAAGAGTTACCATATTAATATCTTTCTTTTGTAACAAAATGATGGAAATGATAGAACCTATATTTTTTTTGTATGACTTTCATTCTAAAGACAGTAATCTTGTTCATACTGTATTATTGCTTTGTCTTCTGGGTAAATTTCACCTTCATAAAGCCGGAACCATTCATTGTAAACCTAACTTTAGATTGTTTTCATCTGATTTAAAGTCTTTTTTGCCTCTTTTAAGAATGTGTTCAAACCTTTGAACTCGAAGGCTTCTAAAACTTTTAACATTCTTGAGTCTGTTGTGTAACATCTTTGAGTTTTTTTTCTTTCCCCTTCAGTATGTTTAATATACTATGTTGTTTTGTGAAGCTCTCATAACTGCATGTGATGCTATCCGTATGCCCCGTGTTACATCTTCACTATTGTAATATTTGAATTTACAATAATAATACTTAAAAAAAAAAAAAAGTACACACTGGTATTCCTATTTTTATGGCAACATTCCATCCGCTTGTTAAATGGTGACGTAATGTGTCCAACGAATACTGTTTCCGGGTCCAAGCCCCAACTCAGCAGCTGTTTATGAGCACTGTTTATTCATATTAAACATTTATAATAAACATTTTAAAATTTACGGTGTACACTACAGTCTCCGTTCTCACAGCATCCCAAACACAAATCATTTTTATATTTATTTATTTATTTTTTATAATTTATATTTCGGTATGGTCATTAAGATTAGGATTATAATTTTTTGATAGTATTATATCACATTGTGAGTGTATAATTAGCACCGTTTGTTGTTTTTCTCCTGTCATCTGATAGAGCGTTTGGACCCAGAATTCACAAAAGAGGTAACGCCTGACATCAAACTTAACAAGCGAACAGGCGTAATAGTTTCCCACTGTACAAACTGTATTTTCTATCCCCTTACCATAACCCTCACATTAAACGTTCTGCTATTTCAGATTTTTCAAAACACTGCATTATGTATGAATCATAAGCTTGTCTTCTCATGGGGACCTAAAAATGTCCTCACAAGGTCAAAATTTACTGCCATTCTTATGCTTGTGGGGACATTTGGTCCCCATAACGTACTGAGTACCAGTACACACACAAACACGCACACACAAAATATAATCAAGGCCACGTAGGTGTACTGCAGGTCTTTAATTCACAAAATTCAGACAAATCATCTGTGACAGTGTCACAATTATGAAACAATTTATTTACACCAAAGAACAAGTTGATTAAACTAGTCTTTATTTACATGATGTTATCACACATTAAGACAAACTTAGAGAAAACTAAAAGTGCCACTTTCAAAAGCCACCCCCAAAATATTTGATTTTATAAATATCCATTTTAGAGAAGTCCTGTCTAATAACCTTTTCTGTTTTACAACATATTTAAAATAAAACACCTTCAGTGGAAGGCAGACTTATTCTTTACATTCAGATTTAACAAAATGTCCAACTACCCATTACAGCAATGTCCCATTGTGCCATTCTGTCAATGTTCATTTGTGCATCCTAAAATCACAGAATACTTGAGCAGAAAGTCCCTGGAGTGATGAAAGGCCTCAGCTCTTCATTTCACACACATGGTGCACAGCATGGAGAAAAACTTGAGGACGGCATCTCTGGTTAAGGCAAAGAGAATGTGAAGACCTATTAAAAAAAATCTAGGAGACTCTATATTTTAAACCAGCCAGGTCTATAATTAAAACAAGCCTGTGCTTGATTACCACTGTCATTTACCAGAATAAATGATTGCTAAATATTTCATTTATAACTGAATAATATAAAAACACACAGTCATCAATCTGTTAATATCTAATGCTGTGCAATTTAATATTTTGAAATCACAAAATATAACCAACCTTGCAAAGGGAATGTATGACAAGCTATACCTAAAGAGAAGAAAAATTCAATTGATAAAATGTATTTCAGTACAATATTAAACTGGATGCTGAGCTACAAGCTTAAAATATATTTACTACATTGCATCAATGGAAACTTACCACGCAAATGCAAGGACTTGCAGAATGACAAACAGTAAAGTGAGTGCGAAGATCTTCCACTGTGGCACAGAGATCAGTGTTAAAAAAGTGTCAAATAATATTGTATCATCTGATTCAGACTTAGTTTGAAATATACAGTAAGGATAGACTAGAACTCACCCAAAAAGCTGCGCATAGTGTGAGAACCATACATGTCTGTAGACCAAAAAAAAAAATAAATAAAAATAAAAATTGAACTCTCAGTACTGACTGCTAAGCTGGTCAGAAATACTGTATCTATAATCAGAATCTGTATTTGCTGTAACTGGCAGATTTCTAAAGGCTGAACTTTTTTTATCCACTGGTTGGTGGATCCAATTTGGTGGATTTTTGGAATGGACTAATTCTCAGAGAAATTGAAAAGTTATTCATTTAAATACAACACAAATTTTAATTCCAAAATGATAAGTATACTACCAGTCATAAGATTTTAATGTTTTTTTAAGTCTCTTCTGCACACCAAGCCTGCGTTTATTTGATCCAAATTACAGCAAAAAATGTAAAATTTTGAAATATTTTTTACTATTTACAATCATTTTAATATATTTTAAAATTTAATCTATTTGTGTGATTTCAAAGCTGAACTTTTAGCATCATTACTCCTTCAGAAATCATTCTTATATTCTGATATGCTGCTCAGAAAACTATTATTATCATCATGTTGAAAACAGCAGAGTAGATTTCTTAAAGTTTCTTTGATGAATAGAAAGTTCAGAAGAACAACATTTATCAGAAATAGAATATTTTTGATGAACATTGATAATCACTTTTGATCAATTTAAAGCATCCTTGCAAAAAAAAAAAAAAAAAGTATTCATTTCTAATCTTTCCCCACAAAAATTAAAAATAAAATATTTAATTGTTTTAAATAGTGGTAATAATTAATAATATTTCTTGAACACAAATCAGCATATTAGAATAATTTCTGAAGGATCATGTGACACTGAAGACTGCAGTAATGATGCTGAAAATCTCTTAAATCACAGGTATATATATATATATATTTATTTATATATATTTAAATAGAAAACAGTTATTATAAATAGTAAAAATATTTCCAAATTTTGCAGCTGTTTTTGCTGTACTTTGGGTCAAATAAATGCAGGCTTGGTGAGCAGAAGAGACTTCTGCTCCAAATAAAACATGACAATTCATGGATACAG
Organism: Labeo rohita; assembly: GCF_022985175.1. Taxonomy (NCBI): domain Eukaryota; kingdom Metazoa; phylum Chordata; class Actinopteri; order Cypriniformes; family Cyprinidae; genus Labeo; species Labeo rohita. The sequence goes on along the minus strand of NC_066874.1, from coordinate 23,137,740 downwards.
AACGCATAGCAGGACTTCATTTTAACAATAAGAAATTGATTGGATTATGAAAATTATTAATATTGGTGACATTATTATGAACAATTTCAGGCAGATCCTCATTTTTTGGTTTTATATGAGAAAATTAGTGTGTGGTGTGTAAAGGAATAACTTACTATCATAACAACTGTAGCAAAGGCTCTGGTCTTGTCACACATCCGTTTCAGCTGTTTCACTGGCCCCATCAGAAACATGGTGCTGGGCGTGGATCAAATTAAACAGTGAAGTCATCAAAATGCAATAATAAATAGTAAGCACATTTAAGCTGCAAGTTTTATGACTTACCTTATTAAGGAACATACGTTGCCGAATGTGTAAAACACAATGAAGAGAATCACCCCTATTTTAGGAATAAACAGGCAACATACTCCCTGAGAGAAAAATGATAGTTATTAATATAACATAACTTGGTTAACAGTAAGTTACAAAGTTAGACCAAATAATACACTTCTCAATAAAGATACTTGAAATGCCATTTTGCATTGTGAATCCATCTCATTCCTGAGAGCAGGTCAAACCGGTGACACAGCTCTGCTTCTAAACACATTCCTCCAACTCATCGCCTAACCCTTCTCAACAGTCAGGAAGTTACCAATGTATAAAAGTCTAATGATAAACAAAATTAACTTATTTAAAGTCTAAGAGTCACTGACCAGGATAGTGCAAACTACTCCGATGACCATACAGACGAGAAATCCTTTCACTCGCGTTCCCCATCCCAGTGTGGACGCCTCATTCGCCGCCTATATACAATGAACAGACGACTGTCATTAACATGTGTTTTTCTCCCAAAATAAAAAGTTTCAAAATGTTAAGTTGTTTAGTCAACACGTGCACAAATTAGCGTCATATTATTATTTATATTTTTATTTCAATATTTTAAAAACCTTAATTAAGAGCTACTAGCAGAGCACAAACATAGTAATTTTACCTGCATTATATTTCTGTTGTCATTGTTTCCATCACGACCACCCAGAACTGCTCTGAGCTTGTCCATTGCTGTACATTAAGTTTTCTATATAAATTGAATCGGTTCACTCTAAATCCCTGAGAACGTGTCGTATCATCGTCCAGCTTGACATCACTCGTGTTACCTTACCTTTTGGCTTTCTTCATTGAACATGCTTATCACCTGTTCACCGCACACGCCACCTAATGGTACTTAACAGGTGGACTAAAAGTGGCTTGGTACAGTTCCTAGGTCAAAATGTGTGAGTGGTTTCCCAAGTATTAATGGAGCACTATTTCTTTTCTCTCGTTAGTTGGGTCATATGTTACACAAACACGCACCCACACGTTGGGTTTCCATGTTTTATATGGACATTCCATAGGCATAATGGTGTTTATATTGTACAAACTATATTTTGTATCATCTTACACCAACCCTACACCGAAACCTCACAGAATCTGTATGATTTTTATAGGCTTGTTTCCTCATGTTTTTCTCATTGGGTTTCCTCAAGGATTTTGGATATTGCCATCATTGTGGCGATATTTTGTCCCCATATCGTAGGGTTTACCAGGACCACACATAGAGACACACTTAAGTATTATAAAACGTATTGTTTTACAAATGTTTTAATGTAGTATTGTTCACTGAGATAAATATCTGTGGAAAAAATACCAGCACATGGCAATTAAAAAGCAATTAATATTAATACACAGTCTTTGTACACTGTTATACACTAATTTTATTGAAAAGAAAAAAGTATTAATTGTCAAGTTAAATTAAATCAGTTAATAAATGTATGTAATAAGATACTGTAATTTCAATAGTCCACGTACAGTGCCCTTTTTCAGTCAAAATACTATGAAAGAAAAAATTAACACAGCAGGCTAGCCGAGGAATTGTTATGGCTGTCAAGAATTATCAAGACAATACAAAAGCATCATTCATTTACAACCTGCAAATCTCTGAGGCATTAAAATATAACAATTTTAGCATATATGTCATAGAGTACCACTAAAAGCAATATGATAAAAACATTATATTCTCTGTCCTGACAACATATAAAATACTGACAAGGCACATGAAAAAATCTCAAATTTACACTATATTGCGTCAGATATACTGTAAACAATGCAATGACAACAAAAGTTGTATATAAAGAATAAACAATACATCATATTTGATTGACCTGATGCAAACCTGTATAGAAAATAATCAAGTTTTAATCAATTTCTTTGAGTAGGTTGGTCCTGAGGTGCATCAGAGAAATAGGGAGTAGTGAAATAAAAAAGGAATGATCATACAACTATCATGCAACTATCATACTGGGAACATGAGTGAGAGATAAAACACTACAGCTCTTGTGATATACTTAGAGTCACTTGTTATAGTATGATGAAACAGATCTTGGGAAGCAAGACTGCCACGGTTTGTCATCTCCCATCTGCTCCTCAGGAAATTAAGAAAGAGCTAATATTTAGTGACAATGCCTCTCTGTTCATATCTCCCACTCTCTGTCTCTATACTTTTCTTTGGATTCTGGTCCAAATGAATGATAAATGGATGATAAATACTCATAAAATCTCATCTTCAGACTCTACGTCTTTATCCCTTGGTTTCAAAAGCCCCATTTCCATGGGTGGCATCCTCCTCAGTCTGGTACGCACAGCACTGGAGAGAGAAGAGTGAATGAAAATGAGAAGGAAGTCAATAAATCAAACATACAGGAATTTCAGTAGAAGTATTTCATATGCAATGTACACTATTGTTTGGCTCAGTAAGATTTTTAAATGTTTAAGCCTCTTATGCTCACCAAGGCTGTATTTACTTAAGCAAAAAAACACAATACACAATAAAATATTGTGAAATGTTATTATAATTTAAAACAGCTGTATTGTATATTTATATAATATATTTAAAAATGTAATTTATTCTTTTGATTACAAAGCTGAATTTTCATCAGCCATTACTTTAAATATTCAGGGCCACATGATCCTTCATTCAAATAACATTCTGATTTTGTTCTCAAGAAATATTTCTTATTATTATCAGGTGTTGACAATTGTTGCGCTCCTTAATATTTTGAGGACACACATGATAATTTTTCCCAGAAAGTCAAAAGAACAGCATTCATTTGAAACAGAAATTTCAATTATATCAAATAGTTGCACTCATGAGCTACTGGTGCTACCTGTTGCTATTTTTACCACAACACAACTCTATATTATAAAATTATACAATGACCATAGCTAATGAAAGAGGTGGCGATGGATATAAGCGTAGTCTTAAACCAAATGTCATACTATAAATTTTTTTTTTCCCACAAGGAGTCTAAATTCTCTAAATATAAAGTGAAATCCATGCTGAGAAACTCATTCAGTGGCTTCGGTGTCATGACAAGCGTCGACATGTTTACATCCTGCCAGGATGGCATCTAGCGTTTCTTGTCTCTGCCATTTGAAAGCTCTTTTAATAGCTGTGGTCTACTAAATCCTCAAAGGTATCAGGGCTAAAGTGGAGAGAACAAAGACGTAAGTCTTTAGGAAGTTTTATTTATCCACAGGCATATTCCAATTCTTTTCTCCACTTCTTATCACTAGGAAAGCAGTAAAGACATACATCGCTTCTCTTGTTGCCCTTCAACTGAAAATACAATTAAAAGCTGCAAAATGTGGCATCATATCAGTATTTCAATTTTCAAATTGTATATTCTGAATTGTATCACGGTAAAATAGCAGCAGGTACACTGTAAAAAATAAAAAACATAATTTGTTAAATGTTAAGTTGTACTAAGTAACAACTCAGATATTTGTGTTTGCTAAACTTAACAGATGGGTAAGTAACCCAGCTGCCTTAAAATTTTAAGTTGATTCAACTCAAATATCTAAGTTGTCGCTTAGTATAATTTAACATTTCAAGTTGAATAAACTTTTGAGTTGACTGAACTTAAAAATTTAAGGTAGCCAGGTTACAAATTATTTTAAATTGACTCAACAAATTGTTTTTTGCAGTGTAGCGTTAGTAGCTCACAGAGTGCACCCATTTCACATCATCGAAATAATGGCGCCCCCATAGTCCAAATTATGTATAAAATGATGAGGATATTTTAAATAACGTACATCTTTCATAGGTTTTCTACTACGCATTTAAGTAAGACACATCATTTATGTCATATTAAACCATACAAGTCTTAACACCTGGGGTTGCCTTTAAAAAAATCATACTGATCCCAAACTCTTGAATGGTAGTTGATGGTCCTTTATGTCTGAATTGTAATGTTTTGTATGTCATGTTAGAATGAATATAATATGTCATGCTCACCAGAGAACAGACCAGTACACGACAGCTACAGTGAGCAATGCAAACGCCAGGTGCCAGCAGTAGCATAATGTGACAAAGACAGCATTGTCATGGTCTGTCTGATCCCATTTCACTTGACTGGGTGGATACAGAACAAAGCCAATCTAGAAAAATACAAGAATGAGAGTTAGCCAGTGTTGAGTCAAAATGACTTGCATATTTATGTATGCGCTTGCCACACACACACACTGACCTGCCAGAACCAGCTGCCCTGCAGTACGGTGAGAGTGGCTCTGAGCAGTTCTAGTAAAATATTCCCTCTGTGGAAAACCTCCAGAAGGCAGATGAAAGCTTGTCCAAAGATGGCATAGAGAAGAAGGGTGTGCACATGGACATCAAGCATATCTCTACCATGGAGATGGTAAAGGAATAGAAATCCTGGAGAAGGCGAACATGTACTGAATTTTATTTAATGTTGAATTATCACAGAAAGAGTAACAAAGAATTTCTCAATTTGGGTAGCAGTTCACACATTCTTATTAAAAACCACATTTATAAAGTGCTCTTTTACATAGTACTTTTGGACAAGACTGGGGAAAAAAACAAGATCGTACCCTCATTAAAGAAAGCAAGACCCAGCAGCATCCGGTCTAAGGCCAGTGGGGCAATGTCTGTGCTGTGGACAGTGAGAGATATGGCCCCCGCGATGGCAAAGAACAGGTACATGGTGGTGTGCTGCCAGTTCATCAGCTGCTCCCAGTGCTGAGTGGAAGAATCATACAGCTGAAACTTGGGCCCACCTGCTAAAAGCTGCTCTGCTAACATACCTGTGTAAAGGGCAGAAAGAAAACTAGTTGAGTCAAAAATCAAATAAATAAACTCGCTTTCACTACTCTAACAAATGGCTAATTATTAAGTCTATAAAATGCTGTGTTAAAACAGCCAAGCGCTGGGTGCAATATGGACAAACTCAGCAACTGGGTTATTTTGACCCAGCAGTTAACAGATTAAATGTTTAACCCAACCTTCTAGGAAGTTTTATATAAGCAAGGCAAGGCAAGGCAAGTTTATTTATATAGCACATTTCATACACAAGGGTAATTCAATGTGCTTTACATAAAAGGAAGTAAAATAATCATAAAAAACAATAATCACAATAATGAAACAAGGAATTTAAAACTTTTTCAATTATTTAAACGTTTATTTAATTAATTATTTTTAATAATAAATTTATTATTATAAAATGAATTTAACAGTAAAAAAAAAATAGAGAAGGACTATACATAAAATACAGTGCAGATCTGTTCAGAATCAGTTTAACTCAACTATTGCTTAAAAATACTATAGTTCTTGCTTAGAATGAACCCAAATATGTTGGAATTTACCAATTATTCATATTTTCAATAAAAAAAACATTTATTAATAAGATGAATAACCCAGCATTTTTTTTAAAGTGTAGGAGGTCTAAAGTCAACGTAAAATGATTACAAATAAGCATTAAAAACAAAATAAGCATTACAAATAAGCTAAAAATCAAGATATTTCTCATTTTAATTCACCCACTCAACAAATGCATTTTTCTTCGTATAACCACTGCTTGAAAAACATGTATATGTGAAGAAGACCAATTACAAACGTTTGATATTGAGGCTAGAAAAGTTTATTAATGTATATTAAAGTGTAATGTATAATTCGATGGACCGTTTTGGATTTAAATTAATATTTTCTAGTTTCCAAGCTCTAAAATATTTAACCGGGTAAAAATTGTGAATAAAGTATTTTAATCACAAGATTAAGTCTCATCCTTAACCCCAGTCTAATAAATTAAAAACAACTGAAAAAGTTACAGAGCCTTCAAATATTGTTATGGACAATGTTGGACCTTGAAAAAAAACAGCATATGCTGGTTATGTATGTTTTAAAGCATGGCAGCTGGTTTGAGCTGGTTTAAGCTGGTTCTTAGTTGGTCATGAGCTGGTTTAAGCCGGTTCTGAGCTGGTTATAATGATTATGACATCTGAAACCATCTTAAACCAGCTCATAAACAGCTTATAACCAGTTTAGGAACAGCTTAATCCAGCTCAAACCAGCTGCCATGCTTCAAAACACACCTAACCAGCACATGATGGATTTTTCAACAGGGCTGATCTAGACCAGTAATATAAAAATCTAATACCAAATCACAGCCAATACACTGAACCAGTCATTTTAGGAAACCTATACAGCAAAAAATGGTTCTCAAAACCAAAGTTGTTTCTTTGGTGAACCTAGGTTAAAGACAAATCATAAAACTTTGTTTCTCCATGTGTAAGATAAAACATATTATTCTATTAATAAAAGCATCGCATCAACTCACCAATAATAGAAAATGATAAAATGACAGCTCCTTCTATGATTTCTATGCGCCGTTGGGTAGCTCGGGATGCAAGTCTGCCTGCACCAGCACTTTTATTCCTGCGGGTGGCGTACAAAAATGTCTGCTTTGCTGCCCACCACAGTCCGGTTATCAGGAAGAAACTTCCAGGCAATGCGTGGCCTTTAAAACTTCCCATGATTTCCTAAATGTCCTGGAAATCAGAATAACAGTTGTATTTAATAGTAAAACAATAAAAACTACAACACAAAAATGTCATTGCGATTATGATTATGTCCTATGAGATTATCATTATATCTCAAAATGTGGCAAAGCACAAGCCAGTGTTTACTGGAGAGAAGAAATTGTAGACTCTGTACTTATACCGTTACGCCAGTGTGGAGTCTAACAGTGCAGCATATATTTATTGCCACCCTGAACAAATAATTCCACACACTATACACTGCGGGGGTTAAGGAAATGTCAGAGATACAAATCAAAATGCAGAGGAAGGTGCTACAGGGCCCGGGTGGCTTAATGAGGGGGTCCAGGCGTGCACCTCTCAGTTCTATTTTTAAACTGCAGTGTGAGGATAGCTGGAAAAAAAGTCCAAACCAAGTTAAATCAGAAAGTCTACACTATTAATCTAGGAAGTATAAACGGACACAATGAAAGCAGACTCATGTCTTAAACATTCACCAGACACAGGAAGGGTGAAGCTGATTTGCACTTGACAGATGTTTAATATTAAAGTTTAACATTTAACTTTAAAGATCAATAAAATCGACTTTTTTTGCTGTTAATCACTGAAACATAAAGGAAATTGAAATTTCTGTTCCTCATTTGCTCTTGTAGAGGATGATTTATGTAATAATTAAAGGCGTAGTTTACTTCCAGAACCAAAAGTTACATTTTTCATCTTGTCATCCAAGATGTTCATGTCTTTCTTTCTTCAGTCGTAAAGAAATTATGGTTTTCGAGAAGAACATTTCAGGATTTCTCTCCATATAATGGACTTTTATGGTGCCCCCCCCAAGTATGAACTTCCAAAATGCGATTTAAATGCAGCTTCTAAGCGCTCTAAATGATCCCAGCAGAGGAAGAAGGGTCTTATCTAGCAAAAGGATTGGTTATTTTCTAAAAAGAAAATTACAATTTATATACTTTTTAACCTCAAACGCATGTTGAAAAACTCCCATCTCTTTTTTCCTCCAACTTCAAAATCGCCCTACATTGCCGTTTTACCTTTTGAGGTTAAAAAGTATATAAATTGTATTTTTTTTTTAGAAAATGACTGATCGTTTCGCAAGATAAGACCCTTCTTTCTCGGCTGGGATAATTTAAAGCTGTTTAAACTGCATTTTGGAAGTTCAAACTCGGGGGGCACCATAGAAGTTCATTTTATAGAGAGAAATCCTAAAATGTTGTCCTCAAAAAAACATATTTCTATACGACTGAAGAAAGAAAGACATGAACATCTTGGATGACAAGGGGGTGAGTACATTTTCTACATTTTTGTTCTGGAAGTGAACTACTCCTTTAATCAACAGGCTGATCAGTTCTTGGCCCTTGAAGTCATTCAGGTCCAAAAGGAAGGCGGTCATTACTGCCATAATCAGTGTGTAATCAGAGTGTATCCTTGAGACTGTGACCTTTTATCACGTAAACGTCTCCTTCTATTTACAGCTGCTTTCAGATAGTAGGCTAAATTCAAATATGAGAAAAAGGTGCTTTTTAAAAACCGCAATAAACCAGAGACGGCAAGCACATAATGATCAGATGGATAAAAAAAAAAAAACATGGCATATGCTGTTTCATTTCAAAGGTAAATGAAGGTTGCATAAATGTTCTCTTTAAAATTAAATTTGCCATCATTCACCCTCATGTCGTTCTGAAGCAATTCCCCTTTTGAGAATAAAGAAAAGTCATATAGACATGAGAGTGAACAGATGATGACAGAATGTTCATTATGGGTGAACTATTCCCGTATTTTATTATGCACTGCACTGTATGACATTGAAAACAAAGGCAATGAGTAGCATCTCTGCAGCTTTGATTAAACCAATTTTTTAGTGGTCTAAACACTCTGTTCTTCAGGATGCTCTGCTGTTACCATAGAGACAAAATGAAGCTTTGAGAGTCTCTCCAGTGAAGAGGCCTTCGATCCTTTCATGTTTATGACAACATAAGAACGACATAATTTGAAATTCAACATAAACGGTCGTTTTTATAATGCTGAACCAAATATGAAAAACCACAGTGCACTTTTACAAAAAATAAAACATATAAAACGATGTAAAATATGCTATAATAGCTAATCCTACGCGATAAAATTACGGAAATACTTTTAAAAATCGTTTATCATTACCTGAAAAACGATACATGCGCCGTTGTCTGTGGAAGACTTAATAAATGTCTCGATTTCATAAACAACTTCAGATATAATGTTTATTGGGGATAAAGGTCTGGTATGTTTACGTTTTATTACGCTTTCTTAAGATGATGAAAAGCCTTCTTGATGAAAGTCTACAAACTAAAACAGCCACCTCATATGCTATTACGATGTTTTCTTATGTCTTATAGTGAATACAAAAAAACAGTTTTTGAGGTAATTACACATAGGTACCAGTAACTGGATTAGCTCGCCAACTAACGTTAGGTCCGCTGTTTGATGTAACGTTATTAAGAAAAAAAGCGGAAAAATAATAATAACTTCACTCTGGGACTGTAAGTGGTCTGTATTATGACTTAAGAATACATAGTTGATATCTTACCTTATAGATTGACCAAACAATAGGTTTATTCTTAAAAATATTAAGAAGAAATCTCAGAGTCGATGTTTTTGTCTCGAGAGATTGTCATCTGATGCTCTTCCACAGTACACTAAATTCGTTCAAACATTCTCACACGACTCTTCTTCGCCCCTTTTCAGCATCATAACTTTTTATTCCATCAGAAACTCGCACTTTAACAACTTCTTCCACTTTTCCAGCTGTTTTGCAACCAGATTTGGGGGTTTATCTTCTTCAGAGCGTCTTCTCAGTGGAACCTCCCATTTCACTAAACGATTGGTTTATGAACAGACCAGACGTCATTGTTATCGAATTTGATTGGCTAGCTTACCTGTCAATCAACAGTTCGTCTCTTTTCCACGTGTGCATTTCTTCTCCAAAAGATTCAGCTGAAGATTGCTACAATCAACAGAATTTTCACTCCAGTGGAATAAACTTATAAAACATATATCTGAAAACGTATCAGTGTTTTTTTTAGTTCGTTTTTTTTTTTTTTATGTATTTTAAAACCTCCGTAAATCAATTAAAGATAGACCACAATTCATTTCCATGATCTCTATAAACATTTAGGTACTTTGCAAGAGAAGATAATACGCTTAGGCTAAGCTTTTCCTAATACTTTTGTATAATGTTTTGATGACGTACTGTTTCATTAGTTATAGTTACAGTTATTGTATGTTTTATAAATGTAGGGCGGGACATGAGGGCAGGGTCTGGGTACGGTACGTGCACAAAGGCACGGTCACAAGAGGGCCTGGCAACGGAGAGAAGAACATCTCCTCACTGTATATTGTTTATTTTACACTTTATAACGTGACACTCATATTAAGTAGTTACATAGACACAACATGTTCCACATCTTTGAAACTTATTTACATTTCTGATCATCAGAAACATCACAACACGTTGGACAGAGTCAAATTCTCTGCCTTTGAATTTGGCATGTGTACATTAATGGGTAATTCACATGTTCATTGTGCAATACATGAGAGTAGAGAGGTGGACAAAGTGAAAACAAAAAGGCTCTTTGGTCAAACACTTAGCATGCACGGTTTTCAGCCAACATCCTCTCACACCAGAGAGTAAAATAAGCAAGGAAGATGGAAAAGGAGGGTCAGGAAAGAATAGCAAAAGCAAAAGACCACAGTCGTGCAGGTCTGCTACACATACACTAGTCTCCACTCAGAGATGATGTTGTTGTTTTTATTTACATATAAACAGGCTAAATCAGCGTCCAGGGTCACAGGCTACAAGCGGAGATGGAAATGATGATGCAGTGACAAAAAATGGACATTGTCAGGGAAACTGGACACGAGCAGAGGACCAGTAGAGGGGCTCAGGCATGGTCACATGAACTCGACAGGTGGGACATGACTGTTTCTGCCAAAGCCATTTCTCAATGCACTGAAAGAAAGAAAAGCCAAATTATGGAGGGTCATTTAAAACCAGAATGTGGCTGTATATAAGAAATTTACATCTGCACATGCTAAACATATTGCAATATGTAATGCTTTTAAAGAAGTGCAAGTGTAGCAAAACACACTATCAGTCTAAATTTAAGTTTACATGATGTTAAAAACTTCTGATGCTTAAATTCTTTACAAAAAAGTGGTAGTGTACCACTAAAATACATGCTAAAAATGTTCCTGTTTTACCAGGAAAGACTTTTTGTACAGCAGCTGTAGCAGAGGAATGATGGCACTTGCATGACAACTGCATGCATGATGAATGAAAAACAGATCTGTCTGACCTTTGAGGGGCAGAAGTGTGACCCAACATTGATTTCCATTACGGTGGCGTGATTAGCCACCAGCTAATTTCCAGCATGTGCATTTAACAAGCTACTATCTTTGAAACTGCAACTCCTGACATATGACCTGCAAATTCAGGATTTTACCATATTTACAGTTTCAGTCTCCATAATTCCAAATACGAGCCAAAACATCTTATGTTCACAGTCTGGTTTTCCAATCCAAAATAGTATAAAATGAACAACGGGGTCATAAATAATAATAATTGTTTATCCGATCAATGCACATTAAATCTGAAAAACAAAATTTGATTGACAGTTTAGTAATACATATTATGGTTCATATAACTCTTACCATAGGAAAAGAAAAAAAAAAATAACTAAAACATGACATTTTAATAAAAATGCTGGTATCTACTGTTGTTCTTTGCTTTTTTGATTTCAGAAGGAGGGAAAAGACAAAACTAGCCTGCAAAGAACAGATCAGCAGGTTAATTTTTAAGAAAAAGTACTGTGGAGTTAAACAAAAAAACTGACAAGTTTTTTGATAATATACTGTGTTATTACTGTTTCGTTTAATTATACATATAGTACACTCTTAAAAATAAAGGTTACAATCTTTAAATAGTATTTTTATAATCTAAAGAATGTTTTCCACTATAAAGAACCTTTTAAGGTTTCACAGATGGAACTGCTGATGCCAATAAAGAACCTTTATTTTTTAAGAGTGTATGTTAAACTGAAAACAATCAACGTTGTCTGCGTAAAGAGAGCTGGCGACGTGGTAAGCGATATTCCTCTTGTCCAGGACAGAACGGTATCTCCTTTCCTCGCTCGCAAGCAGGTGCAGAACTCCCACTACGTGGACGTGCGCCATGCTCCGGCCACTTTGCCTTCCCAATCCATAATCAGAGACAGCAGATTCAGTGTCATAGCTGGCACAAAAGCAGCAAGTAACCAGACAAACTTCATGCAACCCAGACGGGGAAAAGTACCAATTTTAACATCCTTGTTCACTTGGTGTCATGCGTAAACTTCTATATCCATTAACCCACAGCTTCAGTTAACAATTTGATGCTATTAGAAGGCAAAGGAGGAAAATGATGCAGGAATGATGATGCTTACCTCTTTATGAAAATGATGGCCACAGTGAAGTTCTTGGATGCCACCCCTTCCATTCCGTAGTTCTTCATGGCAAATAAGACATATGCTATCTGCATCACCCTACAAATAAACCACACAAAATCATCCACGTGTTAATATTAAAGCCTTGAATCAGTTTGTCTAATACAGTATATTGGTATACTGTGAACAATATTGTGAAATATTATTACAATTTTTGAACTGTTTTCTATTTTAATATATTCTAAAATTTTTAAAAATAAGCAGCCATTACTCCAGTCTTCACTGTCACATAATACTACAGACATCATTTGAATCTGGGTGTTAAAACATTCTTCACTACCAAACTTTGGCTTCTTTATCGCCACCTGTAGTTAAACCATGCAATTGCATGTCACTTTCGAGTTATTTAACGTAATTAGGTACTGCTTTACTGCACGGTTTGAGGAATTCCAGTGGTTACCGACGAGCACCTCAGAGAATCTGTTGCTCTGCACCAAGACCCACTGACGGTAAGAAGTACCAACAAAACAAACGTACAACCTATCAGAAAAAAAGAAGAAGCTGTAAGCATGGTTGTGGTTCAGATTATTTGACGCATGCTCTGTCACCTTCCCTTTTCGATTGTAGACTCTCAGTCCGAGATTTATTTTGTTTTAAAAAGTTGATTTCTTAAGAGGTCCCACGAGGGTTGCCATTTAGATCTGTTTATGTTAAATAGCCTGCTGCAGGTATATAGTCAGACCTTTTTTGTTTGTGGACATGAAGTAAACACTAAATAACTAGTAGTTATTAACTGAGATGACCCTTACGAAAATTAACCATGGTTTCACTACAAAAAAACAAACAAAACAACAACAACAACAACAACAACAACAACAACAAAAAAAACTGTTACTATCCTTAAACCATGGTAACTACAAATTAACTATGGTTTTGGTATTCTAACCTTAGTTTAACCACGGTATTAGTGACCACAGTACTAAAACTGGTTTTACAAATGGTAACCAATACACCAACAACAACAAAAAGATATGGTTACTGGATCATTCTATAATTAGGAGTACATTTAGAATTTCACAGTGTGAAGAAATACGTTTTCCTTTTTCCCAAAAACCCAAACATGACGTTACATAGCTGCTTTAAAACAATAAATATAGTATAAGGTGCTATATAAATAAAGGGGATCTGTAGGAATATGTGCATAAAATACCATCTATGTTTGCTGCTGTCCACCATATTATCTTTACTGGGTAACACAGTTGACAGGTGACTTAGTTGACATTTTTAATGTTTTGGGCCTATACTCAACATGGAAGCCTAGACCTGCTGAGCATATGGTATGTTTAAAAAGATATTTTCATAAACAAAACATAATTTTAGTTAAACTGTCTTGAAGCAATAATATTTGTTTAACACTGTTGACAGTCAGTTAATCCACTCTTGACACAGTTTTGCTAGTTTAACCAGTATTAGGGGAAAGAGAGAGAACATAACTTTTACTGTTTCATCCATGTGCTTCTAGAGGAAATATCATCATACTGTGCAAATTATGCCAGAATGGGACAAACCATTCCTGTTTGAGGGGGGATTTTCTAGTGGGTAACTTAGTTGACACTGGTTTTTCAGACACAAATAAAACAAGTTATATCACAATAAACACATATTATTTTTGAAGCGCACACCCAATTTCTTGATAACCTAATCTAACTGAAGACAAAATTATGAAATTAATTTATATTTAAGGTAATTTTCATACTTAAATGCAGAGTAGAATGAGCAACTTTACAAAATCGGACAGCTGAATACCAGGGTTGTATGTGATATGAACTTCATTTTTTTAGCAAAAGATGTGGCTTTTCCAACATCTAGTAGTGTGATTGGGAAAAATATAATTGTGTGCTAGAAAATGTGTATATTTTATATTGATGAAAATATATTCAAAATATATTTCATGGACATGAGATGTACCCACAATTACAGAATGACCCTACTACGCTTTTACAATAATAAAACCATGGTTAATTTTCGTAAGGGGAGGAGCAAAGATAAATGTGTTAAATAAACCAATAAATAAGTAACTTTTTTATTTAAGGGGATATTAATGAGGCAAACTAAGGGGCTATTTATATCAACTAAAACCCTGCTGAAAAAAACAGCTAAAGCTTATGTGAAAGAGGAAAATACCCTCCCTTTTGCACTTTGGTGGTGCATCGCCCTATCGCCCTAATGAATAAACCGCCCCTGCTCAAAAGGCGCACTAGCGACTGACAATAAGGGGCCTTGGTCTTTAGCGTTCTTGTCAGCGCGCCCACCTCCCATGCTGGGAACGCCGCTCAGAGCGCGATGAGTAGAACCAGGGGGCATTACATTGGTGCCGTGACCCGGATGGGAGTGAGGTTTAGGGGGCTGAGTGTAATGGAGGCCAGCCAATAAGAACTGTGCAGGTAAACCTCACACCTCTGATCTCAAGAAGCGCAATAGCAACTGATGCTATGGGCTGAAGGCGAGCAGAACCGGAGGGGGTACACTGGCGTGCATAATACAGTAAAACTTTTCTGTTTTTAGTACATTGTTGACATGTAAACCAACCCTAAACCTGCACGTTCTCTGCTCGTATGATTCTGCGGGAAACTGCTAGCTACAACATATAATAAATCACATTCTGACCAAAAATGACTCAGAAATTTAGTTAATTACCTCTGCGTCAGACCCGCTGGTTTGATATTTGAATTGAATGCTATAACACAGACGTTTTTAAGTATGACTTTTTAGGCCTATTGGATGTGACATGATATCATTTGGTCCCTCACCCACCACTGATATCACCTTCTGATTATTGAAACGCAGCCTCTTCTCTAAGCACTCAGTGAGCTCTGGAATGGTGCTGATGTGACATTCAGGTCCCCCCACTTTGGTTCGACTGTTTTCGTCTGAAGACACACGGCGGGCACGAGAATGAGAGTGCACCTCCTTCTCCTCACGGCCCTTTAGGTGGACAGGGACAGGGGCCATGGTGTTAACATGGAGGTGATTCGCCCGCATGGCTTCTAGCTGAGACTTTTCAGTACAGAAACCAAGACAGAAAGAGAAGGAGAAAGTCATTAAATGCTAAATTACAGTATAGTACAGTACAGTATAGTACATATTTTATATTGAGCTGAATGCCATAAATGGATTAGCATTTCCAATAGCAAATGAATAATAAAGTTAGTATTGTAAGGGTCAATATCACCCTTATAAGAAACTTGTATAATCATTTTGCACGGAATTGGAGTAAATAGACATTAGTCTGTAAGCTCTGACATGGCAAGGATTAAAATAGGTGAATTATTCTTAAGCAGCCTATAATGACTTGTGTAAGCATTTCACTTGAAGTCAAGCTAATCATAGGAGCTTCACCTATTAACCTTGAAGTATTTACTGCCACTTACTGTTGCCTCTTTGGCTGGATTATACTGCTTACAAATAGCTACATTACTTTCCCCAAGATTGAGCATGAGTGCAGTGCCAAAACTAGCTTCCTGACCTAATGCGACATAGTTCAAATATGCACGTATCTGCTGCTTGCAGAAAAATACACATTTGGAAAAAACAGAGAAAAGAATTGCCTGGGAAAAACAGTCTGAGAAAACAGTCTGAGTATGAATCTTTTTAACATCACCATGCCACTTTGGAACCAATCAGTCAGTTATCCACATAAATAGGCAAGTAGAAAATGAATGAATGATTAAATTCCCACAGAAATTTCCATTTTCTGTTCCACTTTAGTCAGATTCTGTGCATGTCATATCATGCAAAACTCTTTTTACACTGATTACAATTAAATCTGAGCATAATAAATAATACGATTTAAGCAACTAAACAAATAGATATTGTGAAAAATAAAGCAAGTGGTAAACTTATGCATAATTTTATATGTGATGATTTTCTACCAACTAGCCTTAGATTTATGTATAGCATATTATATTTGCTAAATAGTGTTTTTAACGCACACACACTCACACAAACACATTGAGTTTCCATGTTTTAGGGGAGCTTTGCGTAGACATAATGGTTTTTATACTGTACAAACTGTATTTTCTATAACCTTTCCCTAAACCTACCCCTCACACAAAACGTTCTGCTGTTTTAGATTTTCAAAAAACTTCATTCTATATGATTTATAAGCTTGTTTGTTGCCCCCATAATGTCAATAATGATTTACAATCTGTAAAAAGTATTACATGACAAATTATGCTTAGCACAAAGTGCAGGAAAATAACGGTCAGCCTCAAATTTCTTTTATAACTTAAGAATACTGAACCTTTATCAAAAATTTGATTGACTTTTGGGACTATTTAAAGCAAACTGCTTGTAACCAGGCATCCATTTTGACATCTCTCTTGTCTTTTTGCAATAAACATGCCTGATTATGTATGCACATATAAGGGGGTTGTGAGGCGTGAGAAAAAGCATGTAAAGCACTGATGTGTGAGGGGAGAGAACGAATTGCTGCTGGGTCACTACTGCTAATCAGAGCACACTTTCCTGTTTTTATAGCGGTTCTCTTCCAAAACCCATTATGCAGTGTTTTACCCAGCTTTGTTTACAAGATCAGCTCAGGCTGCGTGTCAAACAACGCAAAAGTCATGCCTTAAGCCGTAAACACACAGTAATAGACCCCTGCTGGATGTCTAGACTGGACATTGTAAATGGATCAGCTGGCTCCCAGATGCATTAAAGAAATAAGGTGTGAGGCTGTGTGTTACAGTGATTTTACCACAGTAAGGGATGGTCTTTTTAATACATTGTCCTCTCTCATGGTAAAATGTCTTCTATAAAACGGCAGCAAGAGCACTATAATAAAAGACACCAATATATTTTTACTAATTATGACTATATTTATGATTTAAGGGGAGACACTGCAGGCAAAAACACAGATTTTTCATGCACCTGTCAAATTTGGAGATTTTAGGCTTTTTGGTTTTTCATAAAGTGTTTTTTCAGACTAGTGGAAAGAAAACATCCAAAAGACGCTGTGCCATTAGATGTAAAGTACAATACTAGGCCGTTTTCTCAAAATGATTTTTTTCTCCTACGTTGAGCCACAATGTAGCCACAATCTCCATTTCAGTAGCACTTACAAACACCAAACTTTAAATTGTTATTCCTGTCTATATCCTGAAGCATTTTATAGAGGATTTGTTCATGTATAATTTGCTTGATGATATACAAAATTTTATTCCCCCCAAAACTGTGCAAATTTATCGGTCTGTTCTAAATATTTAGAGTGACAAAATGAGATAACCAAAATTCCCTCTGTAAAAACATGTTTCTAATATGCCAAAAAATTAAACAAGAATTTTGAAACTGACTTCATCCAGTGTTTAGATTTTTGTATTAGAAATGTATGCAAATTAGTGCATATTTAATCAAATAATGCATAATTTGCATATTTAAACCTAACATTTTAGAAAATAGATTAGAAAATGGAAATTAATACAAAAATGTTTGCAATTATCAATGTAATCAATCAACTGGGTAATGCGATAACTATTTTACCCTATTCACCTGTAGTGTCTCACCTTAACCTGTATCAAAATTAGTTTAATTATTATAAATAATATAACATTATTTATTATATTAATTTGATTATATAATTATAATTTTATGGTTATGATATTTTATGAACCTTATATTATTTATATTTTTCACAGCCTAATTATTATATATTTAATTCATAAAATAATAAAATAAAATAAAATAAAATAATAAAGCAATATTTCTAGTGATTATGAACATGGCTCTTCAGATCAGATTGTACGTTTAATAATGAGATAATTATATATATATATATATATATATATATGGAGAGAGAGAGAGAGAGAGAGAGAGAGATATTTATAGTTTATGAGCATTATAATATAATATAATATAATATAATATAATATATAAAACAATATTTCTGCCAAGTAATATAGTTCATAATCCTAACATGAACATGGTTTGTCAAATCAGAATTATAAATTAATTTTAAACAAAATAAAAATTATATTTAATTATAGGTAATATAATTTTTTTATATTTGTATTATTTTATATTATACATTTATAATCATCAAATATTAATAGTTTGAAGCCACTGAATTATTAAACAATAATGCACATTTTTATCAAATTGTTTATTATCCTATCCTAACCAATGAGATTTAAGGATTCAACAGCTCTGTAGTATTATATTTGTGTTCTAATTTATTATCCTAATTATTGGCTCGTTTCATAATGACTTTTGACATGGATTGTCAAATAAGAATTTTAAGTTGATTAATTTTAAACAATATATATTTAATTAAATTACTGTAAATATGTTTATTATTTTCTATTTTTATTATATTATTATATTATATTATATTCATTATCCTAACTGTTGACTCCTTTTGCAGTGCCTTTGAGCATAGTTCAATCAGAATTTAAAGTTAAAACTATTCATTTTATAAGTGGAAACTCTTAATCCAGTCTGGGTTTTGTTTAGCATTGTACAATTATATATTGCGTTTCTGATCATTCCCATTCTCTCAACATAATTCCACATGTGCAATCACTACCTTACCATGCAGGGCAAAGAGGCACGGCGGTCAGCTTTGTTGCGCGAGGGCCTCCTGAAACTCCTCTTCCTATCTTTGGCGTGCTCCTCCCCTACCCCGTGCCCCCAGTAACTGCTCATCCATTTGGTGAAGTTCCCATCATCGTCCTCATCATTGTCCATAATAATCGCGGGAAGCAGCCGAAGAGACAGCTTGGGAACCGGCGTGCGGAGCTCTCGCTGAGGCTCCTGTCTCCTGCAAAGAAAAAACGCACCAGGGTGCAGCCTGCGTACGATGATCCAGCTGGGTCAGACAGGGCTCCTGCTGCTGCTGCTGTTGTCCTGGAGCTTCTGAGGAACTCTTTTTTGGAAGGCAATGTGAGGTCCAGACTCCAGACTTGGCTTGGCAGTAGGTTGTAATTAGATTCCTCCACTTAGGTGCTCACAATGAGTGGGTTTAATTGCTTTAAGCCGACCCAAAAATATGCACACACGGCTTTTGTCGAAGTCTTTAAATAAGTGAATCCCCTGTAATCTGTTTAACACGAGAGAGGGAGGAGAATATAGTATAGAGGCGGGAGTGAGGTATAGGAGAGAGAGGGCAAGCTAGATAGACAATAAGAGAGAGAGAAAGAGAGAGAGAGAGAGGGAGGATGGTGTTTTTGGGTTGGTGCTCTGCTTTTAATCTTTCCATTACAGAGCAATGGGCCTGGGGGTGGAAGGGAGGGTGGGAGTTAGTCACACACACTCTGTGCAACTCCAATTCTCCCATACTTTCCACTTGCTGAGCACATCAAACCTGTCAATAATTATGGACAGCTGCAGGCGAGAACCAGTATGTGTTAGAGAATGAGTGTGATCATTCACTTTGGTTATGCTTTGGTACTGTCTGACAATGAGTAAAGTGAGACTGCTAATCGATGCAGATGGCATCTATCAAATGCAATGGCTAGACTTTGCTCTAATCATGGCAAATGATTTGTAGTATAACCATTAGGACAGTAGTATCAGCTGGGTAACACTTACTTAATGCCTTTAGAAATAGTTCATTATATAGATGTTTAAAATGCATGTTGTAAAGGATAAATAATTGTAACCAAAGTTAAAATGCATTGTAATATTTGCAGATTTCTCGTTATATCTGAAATTGGTTGTTTATGTTTTAAATGCATTATAATTTCAAAGCTAATAGATAAGTATTATAACTGTGGTGCATGACATTAATGCATTAAAACATTTTATAAGGCATTTTATATAAAGGCTTTAACTGAAGTGTTACTTAAGATAATTTGTTTGAGTTTATGTTTGTCCAATGACAAAAACAGCTTTGGACCCCATTGGCTTTCATTGATATATATATATATATATATATATATATATATTTATTAATATCTTTTGTGTTGCACAGAATACATGCATGCCGGTTCAGAACAAAATGAGGGTAAGTAAACAACAACATGTTATTTTTTTATTAACTATCCTTTAAATACATAATGAATCCCAAATATGAATTAATCTGATTATGTATATGCAAAATGCACAACATTTACCCATTCACAAATTAGCCTCACAATCCAAATGTTGCAGCTGCACGTTCAGTAACCCATGTATTTTCAGCTGACCCCATTTTCGAATATGATAAACCCCCTCCCCTTCAGGAAGAAGCAATCTGGGGCACACAGCAACCACCCCCAAGCCTTGTCTACTGTCCTGCTCCAGTTGTTCCCAACCGCTGGACTCTGGGGCAGCAGAGCGTACAGTATGAGAGGCCAGAGACACTGATGATACACAACACCTGTGGCCATGTCTGTTTGATCCTTGCCCTTAATCGGAAGTGTAGTGTTGTGTTATGATGTGAACTATATGAATTCTGGGTCACTATATGCCTATTTGTTTATTTTATTCCTTGTGTTCAGCAAAGAAATATTAGCTACATTAATCATGACTGAAACAGATTTGCAGAATGCACATATGGGTGCACCTTTGGATTCTAACATTGCATATAGGAACATTCTGTCCTTTTTTTCCCAAGAAATGAATTTAAAATCCCACCACAGTGTATTCTATACCAAAAAAGTGTTTTATTTGTTTATTTGTAATGGCATTCTGTTGTGGCAACTCCAACAAGTATACCTTAGTTTTACTAACAGTTTTACTAAAATTCAGGTTTTACTAAAGACACTCAGTGAAGAATTAACACTGAAAAGGCATAGACACAGCTATTTTTGCACCTGACCTTATTGAATATGCATTTGTAGGAGTTTCTCTTTTCAAAATGTATTTAAAGTAAAAAGTATTTGAATGAATCACGCAATGTGTTTTACTAATGTTTGCACTTGTCAAACGCTGTTTACAAAATAAAAAATGTACAACGATGTTGGACGATTCTTAAGTTGTAGGACAAATTATGATGGAGTTTTTTGCCATACTCGACCTCTTTAAGCCGGAGTACACAGATGATGAACGTGATTCGTAGTAGTGGTGGGAAGTTCGAATCATTATACCAACTCAGACCTTTGAGTCTCGTTGAATGAACGTATCTTTATTTGAGTAATTTTGTTCATTTCATTCATTTTTTGCAAATATAATTAAAATGTTACGTGTTACTTCCCTAACACATCTGCTGCTTACACAAACATTGATCACACTACAAACGAGACAAAACTATAATGCTATAAGAAACAGAAAAGATGAATTCATTGTTTACCTGGGTCTTTAGTCCATGATTAGCTCAACTCACTTCTTATCTGACAAGTTTTCAGGTTTGAGCCGTTCGTTCATCACGTGACAGCCCCATAAAATGAACGAACGACTCGAAAAACCCGAAGACTCAAAACAGGTGAACTAATTCCAGTACAGAACCTAATAGGATGTTGCACATGCGCGAGTGAATGAATCACTCCCCGAGATGGCTCGTTCTTCCCGAGTCACATTAAAGATTCATTCAAAATGGACGAATCGTTCAAGAATGACCCATCACTAATTCGTAGCATCGTGGATGCGCATCCCAGAGCCTGTGCTACCCAAGGTTTTGTGCTTAAACAATATACAAATTTTTATTTTCCGGAAAAAAATTACAGATTGTTTCGCTAGATAAGACCCTTCTTCCTTGGCTGGGATTGTTTAGAGCCCTTTGAAGCTGCATTTAAACTACATTTTAGAAGTTCAAAATCGGGGCACCAATGAAGTCCATTATATGGAGAAAAATCCTGAAATGCTTTCCTCAAAAAACATAATTTGGATGACAAGGGGGTGAGTAAATTATTAGTAAATTGTTGTTCTGGAAGTTTTGTTCTCCTTTAAACTACTTTGCGGAGGTACCGCGGAGAACAGAAGGCACGTGGTAGAAAGGAGTGGATTTTTTTCATGAATTAATTTATTTGAAATGCCACAATTTCCATTATTTCCATTATTTGAGCATATTGTTTGCCAAGCCATGTTATTTTTCACATTCCCCTTCCACCCTTGTGCTAATTTGCCCTGTTTAGTAAAACTGCGTGCACAGAAAGCAAAAATAATGACTTTATTTAACATTTTCTTTTCTTTTGTGTCTTCGACGCACGTTCACGATCAAATATATCATTATTTTTGTTTTCTTTGGGCACAAAAAGTATTCATATAGCTTCATAAAATTAAGGTTAAACCACTGATGTCACATGGATTATTTTAACAATGTCCTTACTACCTTTCTGGACCTTAAACGTAGTAGTTGCAGGGTCAGAAAGCTCTCGGATTTCATCAAAAGTAACTTAATTTGTGTTCTGAACATGAATAAAGATATTACAGGTTTGGAACCACATGGGGGTGAGTAAATAATGACAGAATTCATTTGTGGGTGAACTATACCTTTAAGAAACATCACATGGACTATTTTAATGATGTCCTTACTACTTTTCTGGGCCTTGAAAGTGGTAGTTGAGTTGCTCTCTCTGCAGGGTCAGGTTGTGTTCTGAAGATGAATGAAGGTCTTACAGGTTGGAAACGACATGAGGGTGAGTAATTAATGGCAGAATTTTCATTTTTGCGTGGACTATCCCTTTAATAAACTACTATTATTAAAACTGCTGAAAACAGTTGTGCTGCCTGTATTTCTTTACTATCACAATTTAATGCATCATTGACAAAAGTATTAAAAAAGTATAAAAGTACAGAAAGAAAGAAAAAGGAACTGACCACTTGAATAGAACTGTATAGACAGATAGATAACATTTTCGAGGACAGTTATAATGTGGATATAGTGAATAAAAGTACAGTATGAAAAATGATTGAAGACCATTTCATAATTTGACATCAGCCCAAAATGACTCAATTATTGTAAATATTAAATGTACTCGGCAGACTGTTTTTAACAGAAGCGCTAGAATGTGTAATAATAACATTGTAGCTCCTTATCCAATAAAAGTAATACTGTAAGAAGAAAATGCAATATGTGATCTTTTCAGGTGTTACAAGCATTGTAATTGAGTCAGGCACTGACAGAAAGACCTGTTTTCACTTTCAGGTAAAAGGTTTTAGACTAACATGAACCCTATGAAGTGTGTCCTTACATACACCAGCACATGTTGTTTCTAATCAGTGAAAACCAAATGGCCATCTCTTTTGCTATTCAAGGATCTTAATCGTCTTATCCTGCCAATGTAGGTATCACATAGTTTAGATTATGACACTCTCAGGGTTTAAAGCCGTTGAACCATGTTGTAGTGGATAACAAGTACAAGAGGTCATTCAGGCTTGGGTTGAGTGTGACCAAATGCAACTACTTCTTGACAAAAAGAGCGACTGAACATGGATGAATGCTGTACAGTATATTATTAAAACAGTCTTGTTTCAGTGCAAACCTGCATGAAGCAACTAATTTATTTGACCATATAAAGGTCCTTCTGTTTGTGGCTCTATTTCAGGTGTTTTCTGACGCTAAAATAGTCCCAGTCCCACATTCTCCCATCTAAAAAAAAGCAGGGTGGACAATATTTGTTCCTGGTTTCTAAACAGAGCTCTGAATAATGAACTTAAGATCCAAAAAGGACAGGGTGCTTCTAAAATTGGAGCCAATCCTGGTTGTGTTCTATCTCACATGCAGTGTAAGTAACTGTCGCTAGAGGAGGTCACATACACACTCCGAGGTTTTGATGACAACAGCATTTATAAGTGGGAATGTACTCCTTTCAAGTTATTTCTCAATCCTTGTACAGAACACAGTAGTCAATTCTGAAATCGCCATTTGCAATGCTAGTTTATATTAGTAGTTACTCCGTCTGTACAGAATTAGCTTTAGCTGCAGTGTGAACATGGCCTAAGAGTTTATTAGGCCTTAGAAGACCTTGTGACACAGTTTACCACACTGAGGAGAAAGTGAGAGTGTCTTGTGAGGATAACCACTGCATTCAAGATATCTAACATAGGAGTAACGTGGTATGTAATATTGATGTATTTTCAGTGTGTGCATCAGAGTCTGAGTTTTAGGGCCTTAACCCAGATTCACTGAAAGATGAGTGAAGAGACCCTGGCACTTTTCTAGGCTGAACGTAGGAGACAGCAGCCTTGGTTCCGTCTCATAACTGCTTTACTAGCACAAACACAAATTGATCATGTCTCGTGTTCTAGCTAAGAGCTAAGATTGATCTAAATCTGCTATGGCAGTGTGCATTCAATTGACATTTTACATCATGTGTCAACCAGAGCGCCTAGTTACAGTTTTTGACTACTGAACACGCACACATATACAGTATATTCAAAAGCAAATTAGATTTCAAAACAGTGTGTGTATATACATATGTATATTATATACAGTCAAGGTCAAAAGTATACATACTGCAGAATCTGCAAAATGTTAATTATTTTACAAAAATAAGAAGGATCATACAAAATGCATGTTATATTTTATTTAGTACTGACCTGAATAAGACACTTCACATAAAATATGTTTACATATAATCCACAAGAGAAAATAATAGTTGAATTTATAAAAATGACAATGACCCTGTTCAAGTTTACATACACTTGATTCTTAATACTGTGTTGTTACCTGAATGATCCACAGCTGTGTGTTTTTTTTGGTGTTTGTTTAGTGATAGTTGTTCATGAGTCCCTTGTTTGTCCTGAACAGTTAAACTGCCTAGCTGTTCTTCAGAAAAATCCTTCAGGTCTCACAAATTCTTTGGTTTTTCTGCATTTTTCTGTATTTGAACCCTTTCCAAAAACAACTGTATAATTTTAAGATCCATCTTTTTACACTGAGGACAGCTGAGGGACTCATATGCAACTATTACAGAAGGTTCAGATGCTCACTGATGCTTCAGAAGGAAAAACGATGCATTAAGAGCCAGGGGTGTAAACTTTTGAACAGAATGAAAATGTGTACATTTTTTTTTAATTTAGTACTGCCCTTCAAATGCTACAGTAAATGCTTATATGTTTCCCAGAGGACAAAATAAGTTAAATTTACCCTGATCTCCAAATTCAAAAAGTTTTCACCCCCCCTTAATGCATTGTGTTTCCTTCTGAAGGATCATTCAGGTAACAACACGGTATTAAGAATCAAGTGTATGTAAACTTTTAAACGGTATTTTTTTGTAAATTCAACTATTATTTTCTCTTGTGCACTATATGTAAACATCTTTTATGTGAAATATCTTATTCAGGTCAGTACTAATTAAAAAATAACCTGCATTTTGTAAGATCCCTGTTATTTTGGTAAAATAATTATCATTTATATATATATTCTGACCACATTTTTTTGTTATTTGTGAAATTTGCCTGCAATTTTCTAGTGGAAATTGTTTCTGCATTTTTTTTTTCTTTCATTTCCAATAGGCAGTCTATGATATATTAATATTGTGGCAATGGCATCATCCAAAGATGTTTTTTCAGTGGACCTAAAAACTTGTCTATACACTATTCACAGTCCAGTAGCCAGAACAATGAGCACCACCAGTTTAATAAAATTCGACCTTGCCAACCGAAGACACTCAAAGAGGAAGATAACACACTCAGTACAGTCTTTGTTCAACTGACAGGGGACATTCATTAAAAAAAATAATATATTCATTCTTCAGTTTAACTTCACCCGTGAGGATGACTGAAGTATTCATTTTACAGTCAAGTTTAAAGCCAGTTGCTCAATAGCATCTATGCTGTAGTGTACACTATCACATTTGACCCTCTAGTGGAATTTATTTGTACTGCAATTACAAGCAGAACCTAACCTTACAGTATTCTTATCCAGGTAATCTCAGAGGGATTGAGGGATTTGATTGAGTCTTATAATATCCTACTTTATTTTGACCTTTGTAGGTTTCGTCACTAGGCAAAGATATTTATAAATAAAGAATGCTTAATTTAAATGGGTCATCGGATGCCCATTTCAGTTGATATGATTCTTTAGGGTCTTAATGAAAAGTCTATAATATACTTTGGTTAAAAATTCTCAATGGTAGTGTAAAACAACACCCTTTTTACCTTGCCAAAATCAGTTCTGCAAAAATAATCCCATTCTGATCGAGGCTGCTTTAAATGCAAATGAGCTCTGCTCGCCCCGCCCCTCTCTTCTCTTTGTGGATTGACGAGCCTGTTTACTTTAGCTGCATTTAGCTGCGTTTATCTGCTTAACTTGCTAACTAGCACATTATTAGGAAAGGCGATCACAAAGATTCATAAAAAAACCCTTATACTCACTTCTGCTATAGGTGAAGCTGGATCACGAATGATTCGCACAAACATAGACGGGTATATGTAGATCGGGAGGTGCATTCCCTTCACAAACAAACGTAATCCACTGCATCTTCAGGGCTCAGATGTCGGGAGTAAATGACGACCACTATGTTCGTTATTACATCCAGCAACGCAACACCTCAATCGCTCAATTCTTGTTTAACTTACATCCCTGCTCCGGCATCAAAACATGGAGGTTGGAGGTTGTTACAACTGATCTGAGGTAAGACGCTCATGTCAATCAACTATTGTGGGAGTGGCCTCTGTGGGTGTGACACAACAACGACAGGCATCTGAGAATGGCTTGATTTGAAAAAGGGATTGTTATTTTTTACAGATTAATTAAAAACCACTGCATGGATTTTTATCATTATAGGGTAGATTTGTACATACACTGCCAACACACATTAATGTTCAAACAACATGTAAAAGTAAACTTATTTGAACCAAAGTATGGCAAATACAATAATATTTCGAAATATTTTTACTATTTAAAATAACTTTTTTTATTTGATATTTATATATTTTAAAATGTAATTTATTTCAAACCTTTTTTTTTTTTTGCACTTTTAGCAACAGTCACATGATCTTTCAGAAATCATTCTTATATTCTAATATAATTATAATATTATTGAGTTGCAACCAGCTGAGTAGATATTTTTCAGGTTTCTTTGATGAATAGAACGTTCAGGAGAACAGTATTTATCTGAAACAGAAATCTTTTGTAACATTAAAAATATCTTTATCATCACTTTTGATCAATTTAAAGCAGTGTTGCTAAATAAAAGTATTCATTTCTATAATTTCTCTCCCCAAAAAATGAAATAAATAAACAATAAAATAAAAATAAATTATACAGACTCCAAGCTTTTAAACGGTATAGTGTAAAATGTTACAAAAGCTTTTTATTTCAGATAAATGCTGATCTTTGGAAATTTCTATTAAATATTGTTTTAAATATTGCAAAAAATGATAATAATATATGTTTCTTGAACCTCAAATCAGCATATTAGAATGATTTCTGAAGGATGATGTGACACTGAAGACTGGAGTGATGATGCTGAAAATTTAGATTTGATCATAGGAATAAATTACATCTTAAAATACATTCAAATAAAAAGCAGTTATTTTAAATAGTAAAAATATTTCACAATATTATTGCTTTTGCTTTTGGATTGAATAAATGCAGGCTTGGTGAGCAGAAAAGACTTCTTTAGAAAACAT